>NW_022111324.1:660941-711560 GCF_000313985.2 Echinops telfairi | reverse complement strand
GGACAGAGCAAAACCAAGCAACAATGTACAACAAAACAGCAACAACATCAATCCACTGATAAACAAATTAAAATATACCAAGCAAGAAAAGCTTGTGTTTTCCAGTCTAGCCTGTTGGGGTACCATGCCCTGTCTCCAATGTCCACCCTCATCATTCCCTGGGGACAGTCTTCCTTCTTCATTGTCCGACTTTCGCATGCATATAAGGCGATTAAAAATGCTATGGCGTGGGTCGAGTACACCTTAATTCTCAAGCTGACATCTTTGATTGTTGACACATCAAAGAGTCTGGTACCATGGAATTATCCAATACAATGTGTCCTTTGATTTCCTGACTGCTGCTTTCATGGGATTTGATCGTGGATCCAAATAAAATGAAATCCTTGACAACTTTAATATTTTCTGTGTTTATTGTGATGTTGCTAATTAGTCCAGTTTGGGGAATTTTGTCTTATTTATTTTGAAGTATAATCCATACTTGGGAGAAAGATGGGGTTTTCTACTCCTGTAAAGAGTTACAGTCTCGGAAACTCAAAGTGGCAGTGCTACTTTGTCCTGCAGGGTCTCTCTGAGTTGGCATCAACTCGATAGCAGTGAGCTTGTTTGTTTTGGGGTTGGTTTTTTGTTGTTGTTGTTGTTGTTTTGTTTTTTTGGTTTGGTAATCTGTACTGAAAGCTGCAGTCTTTGATCTTTACCATTTATCAGTAAGTGCTTCAAGTCCTCCTCACTCTCAGCAAGCAAGGTTGTGTCAATTGCTTATGTTAATGAGCCTTCCCCCAATTCTGATGCTGTGTTCTTCTTCATATACTCAAATTTCTCAAATTATTTGCTTAGCATATAGACCAAATATGTATGGTGAAAAGATACAACCTCGACACACACCTTGCCTGAGTTTAAACTGTGTAGTATAGTAGCCCCTGGTTCTGTTCCAATAACGTCCTTTTGCCCTATGTACAGGTTCTGCATGAGCACAATGAGCTACTTTAAAATCACCAGTCTCTTCAAGACGTCTTACCAGTTCTGCCAAGCATTATCCCTGAGTGTTCTCTGGCCAACTGAAGCCTAAGAAAGGGGTCCTTTAAAAGATGACAAATTGATGGGAGACCAGGGAAAGGAGAAGAAGGAAGAGAATGAGGGAAACTAAAGTGGTGCCCAGAGGGCCAGTAGCAGGTCTAACAAGTACCGATTTTACCTTGTGCCAACCACCCCCTGAGCTGCTGGTTTGCTGGTTCAAGAACCCCCGGTGAAAATGAGTCAACCTACCCTAGTTTTGAAAACTGCATATGATCAAGATGATAGATGATGATATTATCTATCACTGAGTCTATTCCAACTCACAGCATAGTGCAGAAGACCCATAGGGTTTCCATGGCTGTAATCTTTAAGGGAGCAAGTGACCAGGTCTTTCCCTGCAGACCCAGTGGGTGGGTTTCATCTGTCAACCTTTCGGTTAGCAGCTGAGTGCTTAACCATGGTGCCACCAGTTCCTTTCCCGAATACAAGAGTAGAGAAAATGAAAAAAGGACACACTTTGTATCTTCCATAAGAAATATTCTGCCCAAACAGACCAATTATTAATAGGACCAGATGAGGCAAACTTTGTGCCTGGTGACCTTTCACCTCTCAGTCTCATCCTTTACCTCGCCAGGTTCTTTCCTCTCTGGGAAGTATCAATCCCCTGGGCAGATCCTTTTGGCTCCCTTTCCCCCACCAAACTCCCCTGTTCTGTGTTCCAGTCTCCAGCCTCCCCAAGTCCACACAACGATTAATTAAGTAAATGAATTTCTGTTAAGACAACAGTGGGAACAAATTGCTTCATGTGGCTGGCTAACATATTCACACCTTAACCATACCTCATGAAGACCAGGTATCATTCTCAGAGGGTATTCGAGGGCAGCAAGAGTTTCTAGTACTGAGTGGCACATGAGTAGAATGAATAAACTCACTCATTGCCATCCAGTCGACGCTGACTCAGAGCAACCCTACTGAGCAGGATAGAACTGCCCCCTGTGAGTTTCCGAGACTGTAACTCTTTATAGGAGCAAAAATCCCTGTTTTTTCCCACAGAGTTGGCTGGTGGTTTCAAACTGCTTACCTTGTAGATCGCAGCCCAATACTACACCACTGTGACTCCTTAAATGAATGAATACTTACTAATAAATACCTTTTAAGAGTTCTCAAACTGCAGTTGGAAACTTCTCTTTATTCTACCTAAGGGTAAAAGCTCAGAGGTGGTGAAATATTGTGATAGTTACATAATCTGGTGTCAACTTGCGAAGGGCTGGAGTCCAGCCCATCAATTGGGTTGCAGCTTGATGGCTTCATTTGGAGGCATCACGGAGATAAATAGCTCACTGGAGGCCAGATACATAGACACTCCCTGCAAGACATTCTACTGACAAGACACATGGAGCTACGCTATAGCCCTGGAGCTGAAGGAGCCACGTGGAGATCCACGCCAGCACTAAGATGCTTCTACCACCAATGGATCCACAAGACTTTCCACCCACTGACCTGTGATCTCCCGGAATTCAGCATCATTGCATGTTTCATTAGTCCTGTAGAGGACTTTATAGATTGGTATCGGACATATCGGCTAATATCGGACTTATGGACTTGATCTGGACTGGGCAGGGATGTTTTCTCAATATTCAATTGCTCTTCTATATAAAGCTCTTTTTTATACATGAGTGTCTATGAATTTGTTTCTCTAGTCAACCCAGACTAGCACAGATATAGTGGGAGGGACCTGTGTCAGAGTTGGATTGAAATTCTAGCTACACATCTGGCTTCAGTTTCTTCTTCTAGAAAATGCAAAGAATTCCCTCCTTTAGTGCCACTGGGAGTCTTTAGGTGACACAAATCATTGGCAATCAGCTACTAACCTCAAAGGTGGCCTTCTAAACCCACCCAATGGTTCCATGGAAGAAAGGCCAGGCAATCTCCTTTTACAATCACAGAAAAAGAAAAAAACTGTGTAAAACAGGTCTCTGTCACACTGGGGGTTGCCAGGAATCGGAACTGACTCAATTGCAATGAGTTTAGTGTCAGCGAGTGACGGTAAAGATGAAATGAGATAATGGACATGATGTACTTGGACATGATGTCTTTCTAAGCTCCTAGCCCAGGTTAGCTTTCCCTGTTACGTGTTTGGCTCCACTCTGCAGAGATGTGTTTACATTTTTTGTTTGATTGTTACAAGAACTGTGTCTCTCTAACTAGATTGCATTGGTAGCTACAAAGGTTAAGTCTTCCTTATTGTCACCACCGTATCTGGAGTAATTAGTACAATGCCTGGCTTATCAAAGAAACAAATCACTGGACAAATGGCAGCTTTTCCTGTTTTATAGCAAGCCCTTCGAAGATGTCAGCTAATTACTTATCTTCAGACAATCACAAGTTCCAAGGCTTTGACACTGACCCACCCAACAGTCCTCATATCACAGTAATGAATCACCACCACCACTTGTCATCAACATCATCATCACAGCGCAGGAAATACAGTAGCAATGATTCATCGTCACCATTGTCATCATCGTCACAGAACAGCAAATACGATAGCAAAGACTTTCCCAGGTAAGCTAGAGGAAGCAGAAGTCTGAGGAATCAAAAGTCACATTAACAACTCCTCTCCCCAAAAGCTGGGGAAAAACCGAGTACAAAAATCCCAAAGTAATTGAAAAAGGAGTAGTCAAAGAAAAAAGAGGATTCAGGTGTGGCCAGGGAGAGGAGTCAGGGTATGGAGCACAGGCAGACTGTGCGAGCAGATTTGCTGGGGGGAAAGAGAGGTGGAAGAGAAGCACATTAGCACTGGGAGGTAATTTCAGTAGCACTACGTGTTTCACTCCAACATGTCAGGACACTGATATCTAGGGGGTCAGTGTCACTCAAAGTTGGCAAGGTAGTTACATAACCACACTGAGACCACACCCCAGGGGTCCTGGCTTCCAAGAGGATGCCCTAAAATTAAGAGTAAGGTTGAAAAGGGGCAGAAATCCTGACCCCAGCTCTCCACTTTCAAGCTGCTCCATGAACTTGAGTCTGTGGGGCAACATCCCTGCACCTCCACTTCAACTGTGAAACGGAACTTTGCAAGTTACTAAGGGAATTAAATGAAAACATTAAAAAGGTTGTATCCTTTCACCATTATTGTTCAACTTATATGCTGAGCAAATCATCAGAGAAGCTGGATTATATAAGAAGAGTGCAGCATTGGATTGGAGGAAGGCTGATTAACAACCTATGAAATGCAGAAAACACAACTTTCTTTACTGAAAGTAAGGGCTTGCTGATGAAGATCAAGGATTGCAACCTGTAATGTGAATTACACGGTAATGTAAAGAACAAATGCTCACAACTGGACCAATAGGTAGCATCATGATAAATGGAGAAAGGTTGAAGTTGTTGAGGTTTTTGTTTTACTTGGATCCACAATCAATGCTCATGGAAGCAGCACTCAAGAGATCAAAAGATGTATTATATTAGCTAAATCTGGTGCACAAGACCTCCTTAAGAGTATTGAAAAGCAAGGATGTTACTTTGTGGACTAAGATATGCCTGCCCCAAGCCATGGTATTTTCAATTGCCTCATATGTATGTGAAAATTGAACACTGAACAAGATGGATGGGTTTGAATTATGATGCTGGTGATGAATATTGACATTGGCATGGACTGCCAAAAGAACAAACAAATCTGTCTTGGAAGAAGTACAGACAGAGAGCTCCTTAAAGGCAAGGATGGGAAGACATCCTCTCACGTACTTTGGACATGTTATTAGGAGAGACCAGTCCCTGAAGAAGGACATCATGCTTGGTAAAATAGAAGGGCAGCAAAAAAGAGGAAGGCCCTAGACAAGACTGATTGACACAGTGGCCACAACAATGGGTTCAAACAGAGGAACAGTTGTGAGGCTCACAAAGGCCTGGAGCGTGTTTCACCCTGTTGTGTACAGAGTCCCTACAAGTCAAAACTGACTCACTAGCACCCACAGATACATGAAAAGCATCTAGGACCACATTTAGATTCCATGCCTTTCTTTATGGAAAAAAAATCCCATGCACTTTCTATGTGACAAAGATCAAGAATCAAGAATTTAAAAATAAGGTTTGTAAGAAAGAGTTAAAGTAAGGCATGACCAGCTCTGTCTCCACAAATAACCAGGAATAGAATGACCGTCTGGAGGACTCTGAAGGGGCACGTGAGGAGCTGGTCCAGGACTGAGGCCCAGAACAGGCGGCAGGCTAAGGTCTTCACTGGGACACAAGGAAATGCTTAGGGAAACAAAAGGAATACTTACCATGCCAAACCAGGCTTAAACACCAAACCTCAAACCACACTGCCTGAGACATACCAACAAACTACACCATGGGTTCAGCTGTATCTGAGCCAAAAAAAAAAAAAATCGAGAAATGGATATTTTAATAAAGACTTAAAGAAAGGTGAAGAGATTCATATTACATACCACAGAACTCAAGGAAACCTCCACATTGGATATCCCAGTTCTCCTCACACAGAATTACTCCAGTGGCCTCATTGAATGGTCTCCTCTTCTCACACAAAATATTTCCAATATTCTCTCTCCATACAGCAAAGTAAACTTCCAGAAGGGCGTGTCTGGCCAGGCACTGAGACCCATTGTGGGGGGAATCTCAGGACATGAGCCAGTGTGTCCGCATCACTACACTCAGAATCACTAATTTGGCTTACACGCTCCCTTTGTGTGTGTGTGGGGGGGGGGGGGTTGGCAGAAGCTCAGAATCCCTTGGCAATTAAAAACTTTGTACTATAGCCCATAATACAGGATCAAGTGTAGGTATCTGCTTTTGGAGTCCCCCCTAAATTATTGCAATGGTCCCCAGAGTGAGGTATCGCTCACTTTGGTAAACATTGATCTAGCGATGGTCATAGAGCCTCTCACATCCTCTAAAAGCCTGACAGACCACCAAGTGCAGGCTTGTCCCTGGGATGGGTAGCAGGGTAGAGCTCCCAAGTGCAGAGCAAGGAGGAAAGTAGCCCATGAGGCCAAGAAAGCTCCCAGCCCAGCTACCAGAACAGTATCGCAAGAGACACAGCACCTTGAAGTTGGAGCCCTGGGGACTTCAACCACCTCATCCTTGGACTTTAGGGAGGCTCGGGTAGGAGAATAAGCAGGAGGCTTTGAGATCGACAACCAAGACTGGTTCCAGAAAGCGCCCCTGGGGCAGCGGAAAATCCTGCAACACCTGGGGGTGGACTAGGCATTCACCCACAAGGCAGACTTCTGTCACATGCGCCTTCATCGTGAGCTGTAAGTTCCACAGGTGCAGGCAGCAGGGACCAAGGCAATCGAGATGAAGGTCAATCAGGAGACATCTTGAGGTTTAGTTAATGAAAGTCTGTTGGCAGGGTGTTGTCCTAGCTTTATCACTCAGTCCTGCATCCAGGGAATCTCTAGTCTTGGTCAACCAAGATGGTAGATTGTCCAAGGCACAGTGCTGCCTCTCACCATCCTGAATCCATCTAGGTTCACCAGCAAGACGGTGAGAAATCCCCTGGTCTTTCAGAACCTCTGAGCTGCCAAAGATTATACAGGTGCCACCAGGCTGGCCAGTTAGGCACAAACACTCTTACTGGGGACTGGTGGCTCCTGCGTGAAGCTATGAGGAAGGAAACAAGCAACAGGTTTGACAGAGCAAGCTGGCAGGACCTCAGGCTGCAAGTCCCAGGACCACCCTGCCAGGGCCACCGGCATGCCATCTGAAAATTGGAACTCAGTCATGTCAACTTCTCCTTCTATCACCTGCCCAAGATGGATTTGTGGGCCCAATGAAGAAAAGGAAACGCTACACAATCACATAATTATTAATGGCCATACATGAACATTAATGTATATGTTTCTGTACAAATTCCAAGAACAGTGACCACCCCACCCCACATCCCATCTCCACAAACTCTTATCTTCTCAGGCCACTTTACAAAGCCAAGCCAAAGGAAAACCACATACACATCATCACCACTGCCTTCCTGCCTAGCAAGGAGTTAGAAAGACCAAGCCCTCGGGCTTCAGCATCCGTAGGTGTGAGCCATGACGAGAATGCCTGCTCTTCACACTTGTTGAATGTGAGGCTCAAAGGAATGATTGAGTATGAACATATTTTGAAAAATATCAAGCCCCAAGTAAGAGGTCATGTGTAGGACCAGCGCCCTGTCCTCCAGGAGAGGCAGCAAGGGGTACAATTGGAGGATGAAGGTATAACTGAGACACTCAAAAGCACCAAGCTTTCTTGGACTGGGGACCCCAGACTTTCCTACACCTTTCTATCTACAATCCTACCCACCCCCAGGATGCACAGCAATGTGCTCTGTGTGGAAAATATTGTCTTTCAGACACCACCTCACTCCTGGAGAAAGAGAGGAAATTCTCAGAATGTCATGGCCCAAGTCTAGCTCTTCAGTCAATCAACGGGCAACTTAGATGGTTTCCTCTGTGGGGTAGCTCAGATGTAGGCTGCTGGTGTCTAGAATGGACACAGCTTTGTGTCAGAGAGAAGTAGGACTGAATTGCAATACCATCACTTATTGGCTGTGAGGTTCCAAGAAGGTTCATGACCCTCACCAACCAGAATTTCCTATTCTGTAAAACAGAGATAATAGCTCATTGAAGGGTTTGCTATGAAAATGAGGTAAGGTAACATCTATGAAGCACACAGAGCATATCATCGCTCCGTGGAAGCTCCTGGTACTCTATGAAGAGCTCAGAGTTCAAAAGGGAGCCCAAGAGGCCATGTTTTCCATCTCCCTGCCGCCACCAGCCAGAGTGGTGCTCAGCGAATGTGGGAGGCGCTTCAGATTGATTAGCTGAGGGGGACACCGCAAGTCTACTCAGTTGGTCTTTCTCCTTCATGGAGGTCCTTGTCTGAGGTTTATATGAGTTTTTAATGTGTGGTAGTAGTGGCCACGCCTCACCACCATCGACCATCTCCTTTCCTTTCTGAAAACACACACCTCGGCTAGGTTTTCCAGCCTCCTCATGAGAACTTTGTGAATTCTGCCCAGTGAAACAGGAACAGAAGTGAAGTGTCCCGCTCCCAAGCAAATCCCCACAGGAAATTCTGGCTCCCTTTCTGGATAAACAGGGGACACTGATGACCTGGAGGAAGGAAGAGTCACAAGATAGAAAGAGTCATAGTCACCAAGTGAGTACCTATACCTGAGTCCCTGTGGTGAGCCAGAGATGATAGTGTGTGATAATAAGCTTCCAAAATGCCCCCCAGTAACTACCACCTCTTGACATTCACATCCCTGTGCAGCTTCTTAGCAGGTTGAGCGGGCTGACTTGAATTAAAATAAGGAATTATGAACACAGCAGATGATGACTTCTGTAGCTAAGTTATGAAAGATGTTACAGCTTTCACTATGACCCTCAAGCAGCTCTATAAAGAAGCCCAGTAGCCGAGAAAATCAGCCAGAAAGCAGCTCCAATCTGCCAGCCAGGTGTCTCTATCACCTTGGAATTGGAGGTTGAGGCCCCGTCAAACCTTCAGATCTCCCCAGGCCTGGCCACCACCTTCGAAGAACTACCCAGTGACACAACTCCAGAACATCTGACGCTCTAGAACTGTGCAAAACAACTGAAGACCATCATTGCTTTCATTTGTTAAATCTGATTGCTTATTAAAGTATATGAGCCAGAGTTATTAACAAAAATAGTTTTTAAAGAATTGCCATTAAATTGAACCCAACTCTCAGTGACTCCATGTGTGTCAGAGTGTACCCCATATGGCTTCCAATGGCTGGCTTTGAGGAAGTACCCCTAGGTGAGTGTTTCCCAAAGTGGGTGCTATCGCCCTATGGGGGTCATGGCAACGATCAGGGAGGGGCTGCCAAAGCAGAGACCTACACTTTATCCCGGATGACGTATTAGCTATAGTACACGTTTTTAATAACCAAGGGGGCACAGGGTAATTTTTTTCCTGAAAAGGGAGTGGGAGGCCAATTAGGTTTGAGACTCTACAATCTAGATGAACTCCAACCTTCCAGTTAGCAGTAAACACCACCCAGGGGCTCCATCAAAATCAATACATTATATAGCCAAAGAAAACCTCAGGGTGCTGTTCCCTCTGATTACATCTAATGTGAGGAGCTGCCGGTGGCTTCGATGATGGCACACGCACTCCGCTTTACGCCCCTGCATGTATTATCTCTCCCACGGATGCTTGCATACACTCTCCGGGGCAATCCACAGCTGCTGTGGCTTGTTTTCTTTCCAGTAAGGAGAGCATTCTGTCTGTGGATTCATAAGCAGAAATGTAGGAAGGAGATACATATGAGCAGCCATAAGTGAGTTCCCAGTCTATGTATGTAACCACACAGCAGGCAGAACTGTGTGTGCAGGTGTACACGGACGAGTGTGTGAGGGCACAGCAAGCACTGAACAACTATGACTGAGAGAAAGTTTCGGTTTGGGGTTGAATTAGGGGCAACCAGCAGAAGATGGGACTAGAATGGATTTGCAGATTGTGGTAGTGATATAATCTGGTGTCAATTTGGGACTTGAGAGGATTAAGAATGATGGGGTGGAGTCTAGTCTGTCTACCGGATCATATGCAATGAGGCCTCCATGTGGGAATTCCTGGATTTTCTCCTTGGAGGCGGCAGACACGCGCTCTCTCTGCTCACTCCCTTGGAGACTCTCTATGACAATACTCACTCCCCTGAGAGACATTCTACTGACAAGACACATGGTGGTACGACCTCGGAGCTGGAGAAGCCACATGGACCTACCAGAATGCAACCAGACCTCTGGAGCTGGAAAAGCCACGTGGAGACCCCTGCCAGCACTGAGATGCTTACAGTGCCACGGGATCCACAAGACTTCCAACCCACTGGCCTGTGATCCTCCTGCATTCGGCATCATTGCATGTATTGCATGAGTCTGAAGAGGACTTTATAGATTAGTATCAGACGTATGGGCTAGTATTGAACTTATGGACTTGATCTGGACTGAGCTGGGATAAACTTCTTTCTCATATACACACGAATGTCTATGCATTTGTTGCTCTAGTCTACCCAGACTAACACACAGATCAAGTAAAGAACACACAGTAGGAGGCCCTCAGATACAGACCTCTTTGGAAAGCTAAATAGAGCTTACGGTTCACATCTAAGTGCCCCTAAGCCCCGGGACTGCCTTGGCTTTGAAGCAGAGAAAGCCTATCAGCACCCTGGGCTGATCCCAGGCAGCACTTCTGAAAACTGCTGTAATGGTAACATCAGCTCAGATGGGCACAAAAACATCCAGGGGCACACGCCAACCCAATCAGGTACACTGCAAGCTAATGGCAAATCAATAGCATTGCAGAGGAGCAGAGGGACAGACAAAGTGCTCTGGGGAAGGCAGGAGTGGCCTAGCATCTGAATGCACTTATCAATGTGGCTAAAGAGGCTGAAATTGACCAAGAGGAGACAGATGGCTAGAAAACTGCCGAATGAAGGTGCATATCGGGTCTGGCCTCCTACTCTGGGGGAGGTGGAGGGAAGTGCTCGCTCAGGGACAAAGCCAAAGAAACATAGGAAGATGGGCACCAACGGAGCCCCGTGCAGATCAGAATCCCAGAATCCTCATGAGCAAGGTTAAGGCGCTGAGTTGCCAATTATTCTGCAGCAGATTCAGCCGCCGCTTCCTAAAATGCTAGGGCATGTGTGGACGATCAGTCAGGAAGAGGAGCTTCTCATTCTGTCTGTTCAAAGGCAGCTCTCTTATACGACAGCCACCTGAGGAGCAATTACAGAGAAGGGAAAAGACAACGATGTCCCAAACTGGCTGCCTGCACTTTGGCAAATCATCTGGCATCAAGGTCAAACAAAGGCTTGGCTCCTCACCAAAAGGCAGTTCAAACCCAACCCATCAGACCCAAGGGAGAAAGCCTTGGCGATCTGTTTCTGTAAAGGTTACAGCTAAGAAACCCGTAGGGAACAGTTCTCCTCGGTCACCTGGGTTCGCTGTGAGTGGGAACCGACTCAATGGCATCTCACAACACACCCTCTGCAGTGTTGAAGGAGAAAAGATGGAAGGATATGAAAAGCAGGGCAAGAAGCTGAGATTCTAATTCTAGGACCTCATACCAGGAAAACAGAACCTGGGGTTCTAATTTTTAGGTTCCCGTTTCAAAAAACTGCTGCCGGTTCTGTTTCTCAGTAGGAGATTGGCATCAAAAGGTTACAGTGACATAAGGAAATGGATGATGCCCTCATTTGTTTTGTATTCAGCCCAGATCTAGTACAAGGGACATGGTAAGTGGTCCATGGTCACTCACCCACTCACTCAACTCAGAGACCCTATAGTACAGGGTAGAACTGCCCCTAGGTGTTTCCACCGTTCTAACTGTTAACAGGAATAGAAAGCCCCATCTTTCTCCAGAGGAGTGGCTGCCAACCCTGAGGATTACAGCCCAACATGAAACCACTATGCCACCAGGGCTCCATGGGAGAGGGTAGGAATCCAGAGGACTTAGAAGGGGTTAATAAGCAGAAGAATCTTTGGATGGTGCAAACAGCTAAAGCATTGAGCTACAAACAAACGGTTGGAGCACCTCAGAAGAAACGCCTGGCAATCTACAGCCACTAAACACCCTCTGCTGCTGACTTCCACTCTAACACACACAGGGTCAGCATGAGCCAGAGTCAACCAGGCGGAAACATGTCACTGGTCAGCAAAAGCATACGGGAAAGGGAGCATCACAGGCTATATTTACATAATAAAGTATTTGATCAAATGAACACTGTAAATTAATGTTTTTAATCAGTGAAGGAGCCCCATCATCAGCTGGCTTTATGCGTGCTGTAGTCCTACCTTGGAGTTACCCCTTCTCCATACACCTCTTAACATTTAACCCACCTTTACTGCAGGTCCAGCTGCAATGTCATTTTCTCCCTTGTTCCCTGACTCTTTTGGCCCATAGCCATACCTCCCTCCTCTAAACGTCAAAAGCATGGACTGGTACTATTTTTATTGTACTAACTTGGACGTACTGAATGTCTCCATTTGCTCCTACAACAGAGGTTACACTAAACTTCCAGAATCTTGGGATCCTGGGTGACATCATAAACCTAAATCAGATCCTGCCCCACTCCCCTCACCAACACTTACCAGGATCGATATACACACAAGGAGGGGGAAATCAACGTGTTGGAATACACAGCAAACTGTAGCATTCTCGTCTCAAAAGACAGTTGATTTGCAGTACTGCATTTCCTAGGCTCATTTAAGCAGCACAATGAAATCAAATGAATTGAGTATTCCTCGATGCACCTGGAAAATGACATCACAGTTGATACAGTAGAGGGACAATGAATAGGAGGAAGACCCTGGAGAAGATGGACTGACACAGTGGCTGCAACAATGGGTTTGAGCAGAAGAACAACTGTGATGAGGGGCTGGCACAGGACTGAGCAGTGTTTCATTCTGTTGTCCCGAGGGTCACTGGGAGTCGGAATGGACCGGATGGCATCTAACAACAACAACAACAAGATGCACCAATGCATATAAGAGGAGGCCTTTGGTGCTCTCAAAAGCAAGTATGCCTGTCCGGCCCTGTCGGTTATGAAACCCAGCTACCTACCCTGAGTTTCCACAAAGGTCAGATACATTGGAGCCTCCCCATGCTTTAAGGCAGATCCCCAGATGGTGACAGTAATTGTGTTACAAAGTAAACCTGGCCCTGCCACCTCCCTCCACAGACCTGGCCATTCCCTTGGGAGATAAAGAAGGCTTCTGCTCCACAGGTCCAAAGCAAATGCCAGTTCTGCAGACAGAACAGGTGTTCCCCCATCAAGAATTGTTCCCCCACAAATCCAGGACATTTGTACCAACTGTTCCTATCCTCCAGTACTGGAAACCTTCCAAAATGTGAGAGTAATTCATCTTCCCACAATTCCAAGAGCCTGATTTTCCTCCTTGCAGCATTTTAAGGTTGGGCGGGGGAGGCATCTTTTCAAATACTCAAGATGTGTTCTATCCTGGAGGAGTCTGCAGCCCAATGTGGGTCAGGCCAGTCCATTCCTTCAGCTAGCCAGTCACTCAGTCAGCAGCCCTTTGCCCAAGCACACCTAAGACACCTGCATACCATTCTCCAATAGCAATGCAGTCAAAGGCACTGCTATGATGACGTCACACTCACAAAGCACAGTGTAAACAGAGACAGGTGAACACCTAAGGTTGTTGGGCAGGGGGTCACAGTCTTTCAGAGAGAAGACAGATTCTGAACTGCGCCTTGAAGGATGGAAGGCTGCTGTCGGGTGGAACCTGGGGGTGGGCCTGCCTGTTCAGGCAGGAGATCCAGCGGAGAGGCAAGTCAGCTCCGCCCACTGGTGTGTTCGCATGCTGCCAGTCTTCTAGCCCCACCAGGTAACAGGTAAGAAAGGAGTGGTGTGAGGTATGGCTGAACAAGTAGGTAGCAGGGCAGGATGGGGTCAAGAGGACCTTGCATTACTACTGTAAATATGGGCAGGCCTTCAAGAATTTTGAGCAAAACACTGGAGTCAGATTTATATGCAGCTTCATGGATGTGGACTGCAGGGGCTAAGATGAGAGAGTCCAATGAGCGGTGGATGATTAAATGATACGACTGCCTGTTAAGTCGACTCTGACTCATGACCACATGAGTCCGTCCTGTGTCACCTTCACCCCTACCATCCAGTGAGAGATCAAACCCATCTTATTGCTGCCAGCAAGTCCATTTCAACTATATTGACCCTACAGAGGACTTCCCAGACTATGCATCTTTGCAGGAGCAGAGAGCCTCATCTTTTCCTGAGGAGCAGCTGGGGGATTTGAAGCACCAACCTTGAGGTTAGCAGTCCAGCACTAGCCCACAGTGCCACCTAAACCAAAGCACTGGAATCAGGAAGGGGGGAGGTGTGGGGTAGGTAGGAGTAGGTAGGATAGGTCTTGGGAACTCATCAGGTGCGGCCATAAGAGAGGGAGACAAATCCAGGGTGCTTGTCAGGATTCCTCTAACCTTCCTGTAACCTCTGACTGACTGCACCTCTGTCACTTTTTGCCTGCTCACCTGCCTCTCCTCTCCCCCTTCCTCTGCTCTCCATTATTCTTGTGTTTGCTGTGACTCAGCCTGAGCTTAGCAGATTAGCTTGTGCTAATTTTTTTATGCTATCTTGATGAGAGTGTCACCTGTGTCCTACCCTACCTAAATGAATTCCTAAGGAGGCCTTATGAACAGAGGTTCATCCTCTCGCCTTTGAAGGAAAAGTAAAATACACTTTAGTGGAAACGTCTTCTGCTCCTCCCGCCTGACTCATCTCGCATCCAGTTGACAAGACCGGAACTGGGTCTAATTCTACGTTCTCCTTCATGCCAGGCATGTTCTTGGCACGCAATGAATGCTGATTAATTCTACTGACCACAAAAATAATAACAACAAACTATAAATACCTTGGCTTCCTGCAGTTGAAAGGAATTAGCCACGCAGCAATTAAGGAATAGCTGAAGAAAACATTTAGTTAACAACTTCTCGATGCAGACAACAAGATTACAGCAATAAATACCAGCTCCAGCATAGTTCTTTGGTGTTGCCTTATACAATAGTCCCATGAAATGCTGAATACTACCCTAGGTCACAGCAGAATGCTAACAATGTCTGAGTGATAATTGAACAGATTAATCTATCACATGAAAGCAAAAGAAGAATACACATCAATAATTTATAAGACGGACACATTAAAATATGGAAGATTGTCCTCAGATCCAGTTTCCATAAAGGACCACAGTTTTAGACCAGTAAACCAACAAGTGAGTATAACCCATTTGGAGTCTTAGAGAGAAAACTGTAAGTGATCTCTGGGTCCAAACACAATAGTAACCAAGAGGAGAGTGAAACTTACTCTAAGTGTTTCTAGTCAAAAACAGGTAAGGTAGGTAAGGGAGAACTAGAGGCTGAGAGATGATGAAATGTTTGCTAAGATTGAAAGGTCAACTGTGTCCAGGTGGGAAATGAATGTAACAAAATACAGGGCATTTACTAAAACCATGTCTCAGTTTTGCAACTGGTACTTACTTCAAAATGCCTAAGACCAACCCTCCCCTCCCACCATAGCAACTCTATATGACTGGGTAGAACTGTCCCGTGGGAGTTCCAAGACTGTACATCTTTACAGGAGTCGAAAGCCTCATCCTTCCTCCTGAGGAGCAACTGGTGGTTTTGAACTGCTAACCTTGTGGTTAACAGCCCATTGTTTAACCCACTATACCACCAGGGCTCCCATGAGTCACAAGTGACTCAATGGCCGTGAGTTCTTAAGGAGCCAACAGCAAATGCACGGACAAACAGAAAACCTGGTTAAGTAGACCAACATGCTAGACACACACTTGGAGAGGATTTTAGGTGAAAGGCAGCTACAGAATGAGCTCAGTTGAAACCGAAGCAATGGGCCCAGCAGTCTCCCGCCAATATGTGACTTCCTGATATTTTGTCAACTACCATGGCACTGGACTTGTTGACACAAAGGTTTCAATTAGGTGCCAAGTCAGAAGGAAAAGTCAAAACAGACTCCAACTCAGAAAGAACAGCCAGGGCAAACAAGGAACTGGGGCCACAGGATCTCTGCGGGAGGAGGGCTCCCCGGGCCTCAGAAAGCACAGCTTCGAGAGCACTTCCGGGCTTTCTCCCCAGGATGTACCCAGAGTAAGTCAGAGCGCTGGAAACTGGGCTGACTCGAGGGGCCCCCCAGGGCTGAAGGAACTTGCTCTGTACTCAGGCATTCGGGTTGGGAAGCTCAGCTCCAGACCCATGCTAGGTCACTATCAGGACATACTAAACCAATGGCAGCACGTCAGCAAGTGTTGTTTTAATGAGCTGGAGATTTGTCAAACAATTATTAAGTTCTATTATTAAATAATAGCTGCCCTCTTTCTCAGTCTGTCTGAAGGTAATTCTCTTGTCTACCACAGCTTAAGCAGGGACTTACTATTTCCTCCCCACCCCTTAACCTTTTTACCCAAATCACTTCTCAAACGATCTGATCAGGTAGAAAGAAACAGTTTTACTCAGTACAGCACTTTGCATTTGTCTCTGTACAGAAATAGTTCTCTAGAGCTGCCCAACTCTAGGGGCATATTTGACTTTCACTTTTTCCCATATAGGAGCCCTGGTGGCATTGCCCTGGTGTGGTAGTTACATAATCTGGTACGAACTTGAGACTATTAACAGTGAAGGGGTGGAGTTTAGCCTGTCAATCAGGTCACAGCTTGATGACCTCATTTGGAGGCACTATGGAGATAAATAGCTCACTGGAGGCCAGACCCAGACTCTCGGCTACACATTCCTGCTGTAAGACACATGGAGCTACACCGATGGAACCAGAGCCCTGGAGCTGGAGGAGCCACATGGAGACCCATGCCAGTGCTGAGAAGCTTCCACCACCACTGGATCCACAAGACTTTCCACCCACTGGCCTGTGATCTTCCTGCATTTGGAGTCGTTGCATGTGTTGCATGAGTCTGAAGAGGAATTTATAGACTGGTCTCAGATATGTGGGTTAATATCAGACTTATAGACTCAATCTGAACTGGGCTGGGATATTTTCTTAATATTCAATTACTATTTATGTAAAGCTCTTTCTTATACACATATAAATCTGTTTCTCTAGTCTACCCAGACTAACACAGTGGGTTACAGGTTGAGCTGGTAACTGCAAAGTCAGCAGTTCGAAATCACCAGCTGCTTTCCATTCCCATGAAGACTGACAGTCGTGGAAACCCCCGAGGGCAGCTCTCCTCTATGGGCCTACAGGATTACTATAAGTCAGAATCGACTCACTGGCAGTGAGTGCATTTGCGTTTTTTGAGTTTTCTCCAATATGCGCTCCCTTCCAAAGAGTCCCTGGAGGCCACCACCTTCTGCCAGAAGTAGCGGTGGATTTGGTATAGTATAAGCGGGCTCCAGATTTTGAGCAAGTAAGTTCCGGTCCCAAATTTTTCTTTAAGTCCAATTTGCACATAGAATAGTTAGGTGCCATTCATATCTAAGGCCAATGGTCAAATGTTTATTTTGTATATAGTATGTCTTTCTTTTTTTTTTAGTATGTCTTTCTATGCATAAAAAGATGTTTTCAGATACAGTAAAACATCTTTAACATAATAATATAGTAGTAGAACTAATGTTTTGATGTATGTCACAAAGAAGCATCCATTTGTTTTTATAAACCATTGTATGTATCTTGAATTTTTGGCATAATAGGCTTTATGAGTGTTGGTTCATAACTATGGGTTATACCAAAGTTGGACATTCATAACCCAAGGATTGTGTACAGGAGTACTTGGGTGAGGCATGACTTTATGCCTCCAAGTGATCACCCTTTGAAGCTTCCCACAAGTCTCCACTATGATTAGAATGTCCCAGCCCACCTTTCCCTGCATGCCCAGAAGCCACATCCCTGGGATGTACACATAGGCCACTGCCACCAAATTATATTTCTCAGCAGACAGTCAAAGGAGCCTTCATCATGCAGTTTACAGCTTTCAATGTGCTCTACGACACTCATATAAGACCGAAAGGGTCAGGAAAGGAGGAGGAATACAAAGAGGATCAGGGAAGAAAGGGGAAAACTGGCAGTTCATTGAGGGGATTGCAAGATGAAACCAGATGTGTATGTGCTGAGTGTAAAACATGATCTCCTCTAAAAACCGTCACCCAATCCACAACCAAAAAAAATCGTTTTAAAAATAGATAAATAAAACCAAAAAGAAAAACAGAAAACAAATAATCGAGTAAAATAACCTTTAAATTAATAAAAGAGAAAGCATCATTATCTTATTTGATCTTTGCAATAATCTCCAGAAGCAAATAACATTGCTAACTTCATTTCACAGATAAGTAGCATGAGGAAAGAGAAATTTAGACACCTACCCAGGGTTTCATAGCAGTACAAAGATTCAAAGCTAGATCTCCCCAGCCAGTGCTTTTTCCACTTCTTTTTAATTACGTTTAAAAAAAGAGGCCTCTGGATAATACTACAGCCCACGTAATGGTCCAAGAAGACTTCCAAGAGGGCCATTTCTGCTGAACTTGGACAGTAGCTAGATCAAATCATCGCTGAATGCTTTCCACCCTCCCAGGGAAATGTCTCTCCAAAAAACATTGCACTTTGGGTCACTCACTCCGTCTACCAGTCTAAATCAGAAGCATCGTTCCACGGGCTCTATAAATAAAAATAAATGGGAGACCCTGTATCTCTCTGCTTCAGTGTGTCCTGACATGTAGGACAAAATCAGGAACACTTTTCCTGAATTTTATTTGGTTGTCGTAGTGAATATACAGCAAAATATACACCTTTCAACAATTTCTACATACAAAATTCAGTGGCATTCTTTGGGTGAGGCAACCATTCTCATCTTCCTGTTCTGAGTTGTTCTTCCCTCATTAACATAAAAGCACTGCCTTGTATGGTCCTATCTAATCTTTTGAGTTACTGTTGTCAATGTGATCCCATATAGACAGTCCTAAAAGACCATAATGTTCAAGGCAGTCTTTTTTTTTAACTAGTTAAGCTAAATAAACCATGGTTCATTTGTAAGATGACTTATGGGAATACTTTTTGCTTAAGGTTTAAAGATGATCTCAGGACAACAGTTTTAGGGCATTTATCAACCCATCATAGCTCCCCAAAGTCTAGAATTAATGAAAATTCTAAAATCTGTTCTATATGTTTACCCTTTGGGTTTCTGAGGGTGTAAATCTTTATGGGAACATAAAGTCTTCTCTTCCTCCTACCAAGTGACTATTGGTTTCGAACTCCAGACCTTTTGGCTAGCAGTCCAATATATAAACCACAATGCCAAGGATTCCGTGCCTCATCTACTGGAGGAGGACATAGAGAAAGTTATACTTGTACAATAACACAAGGCATGTGCCCTCTTCTGTGGGCAAAGGAGAGGACAGAGAATTCTGAGGATGGATAAACCACAGAGGAGTTAAGCATGGGCAGATACAGGTTTGAAGTGTGCCGTAAAGGAGGTATGGATACACAGAAAACACAAGCTACTTAAGAAGCTTAGTTGATGTCCCATACCTTGGCATGAAATGACAAGAACATTTACAAAAATTGGTGCACTCAGCACACAGGGATGTACTCCTTCAAATCTTTGTGCGTTCCCATGTGTGGAGTACATGGTGACTCAACCTGGGAAGTGTAGGGCCAAAGAGACCAGAAAGCAAAGCAATGGCTCTATCGGGACTCAGCCCTCAATGACTAAGCAGTCGCTCCAGTCTCGGCTGACAGAGAAGTCCCAGTCTGGCCTCCCAAGGCTGGCAACTGCTCGTGATCCTGGTGGTTAAGGAGTCCCTTCATTTAAACTGATTCTTCATGTAATGAAGGGAGGTGGGGGCTGAATGAGGCGCATGGAGCTACTGTGTGCTCACTACACTGACAGTGAACGGGTGGTTAACAATTACCTTTGCAAACGCCTCTATTGTGAATAATAGAAAGAACAGAAAGATTATGAGAAAAATCAACCCTCTTTTTTTAAAAGATTACAAATAAATTTCTATTTGGAACAAAATACTGTTGAGGACTTTTCATTCTAGGATATTGGGTAATGATTGATAAAATTATCAATATGTAATACAAAGTTGAATATTCCATTCTGACAAGATGAACATTTCATCAATATGCACAAGGCATGAATATTGTGATTAGAATAAAACCACCAGAGAACAGAGAATGTTGAATGACTTGAAATAACAATTCAGCTGAATAAATATGTCCCAGCAGGCAGACAATAAAACATAGTAGCACAAAAAAAGTCCCAAGTGCACATTGAAATTTAGTATAATAATGATAATACTTCAGCTTAGTGAAGGGAAATTTGATCTGTTAATTAATGATGCTAGGACAAGCAAATAGATTTCAGAAAATTTATCATTAGATCAGTACCCCACACCATCTATAGCAGGGGCCCTCAAACTTTTTAAACAGGGGGCCAGTTCACTGTACCTCAGACCCGTTGGAGGGCAGGACTATAGTTTTAAAAAAAACTATGAACAAATTTCTACGCACACTGCACATATCTTATTTTGAAGTAAAAAAGCAAAACGGGGCAAAAACATCCGTTGGGCCGGATAAATGTCCTCAGCAGGCTGCATGTGGCCCGCGGGCCGTAGTTTGAGGACCCCTGATCTACAGGGATATATTTACAATGAATAAAAAATCTGAATAAAAATAAGCAAGACCACTCAAATATTAAAACATGGGTGAATTCCTTTATCATGCACACACACTGAAATTTTTTCTATCCTGAAAAATTAAGAAAAATTAAGAGATTGATCAATGTAACTATATAAAAGAATATAACTTATGCAAAGCAAGAAGCAAATAAACACACCCAAAACCAAGCTCACTGCCATCAAGCCTATGCTGACTGGTTGGTATGTTTCTGTGTGACAATGCTATTATATTTACAAGGGGGTACACAAAAGAATACTGGAAAAAAACTCTGCTGGGCAGAGCTTTTGTAGTACACACTTTTCCCGGAAGGCAAGCAAGCATCCAGCAACTTGCTCTGAGTTAGTGCACCCAGTGGTGTCGCCAGGGAAGGTTCTCTCTAGTCACAGTGAATTTTTTCATAAAAGTTATTTCGCTCGAACCTCGTTTTTTGTGATGGTCGCTTTAAGAGAACAGCATGCAGCTGTGAAATTTTTATTCCTGCTCAGGAAATATGCCACAGAAACTGTTGTAAAGTTGAACATATGAGTGGTTTTCTCATTTCAAACATTGTGAAATATTGATTGATGACAACCCTCATTCTGGACGTCCATCGACTTCCCAAAGGGGCAAAATGGTCGACAAAATTCATGCACTTGTGCTGTAAGACAGATGATGGACCATTGAAGGGATGGGTAAGTTGTCTGGACTATCTTGGAGCTTGATTCAGAAAATTTTAACAGAAAGTTTGGGAATAAGAAGGGTAACTGCAAAATTTGTGCCTTGGGTTCTGAATGACCAGAAAAAAGAGCATCACGTGGAAATATGCCGTGCTTTGAAAGAACAGTTCCCAAGGGACCTAGACTTTTTCCCAAGGTTCTTACTAGTGACGAGACATGGTGCTATTCTTAAAACCCCGAAAGCAGACATCCATCAAGCCAGTGAACCACACCATCATCACCTCACCCCAAAAAACTCATCAAGTGAAATCAAAGATCAAAACAATGCCAATTGTTTTGTTTTTATATGAGGGGGATAGTGCATTTGGAGCTCATACCACCAGGTCAGACTGTTAATCAAGCTTTCTATTTAGAGGTTCGGGGGGGGGGGGCGGATTGCTTAACAGTGTTTGACAAACAAGGCCTGATTTGTGGCAGACGGGGAACTGGTTTTGCCACCATGACAATGTACCTGCTCAAGCAGCCATCTGAGTGCACCAGTTGTTGGCTAAAAGCAGCATGCTTCTCTTGCTCCCCCCACCTCCCCACACATTACTCAACTGACACTCTGTGTGACTTCTTTTTGTTTCTGCAAATGAAGAGGGACATGACAGGACAGTGATTTGATGACATAGAAGAGGTGAAGAAAAACAACGAGGGAGGTACTGTCAGCCATCCAAACAGATGAGTTGAAAAATGTTTCCAAGAATGGAATCGCAGATTTGACAAATATATTAAGTGTAATGGAGAGTGATTTGAAGGTGATAAGGTTGTTTTAGAAAAAAATTCAAATACATAGCTTTTAAAATGAAATTCTGGGTTTTTTGGTACCGTCTAGTAGGTAGGACACATACATGAAGTAGTTGGTAATAAAAACCATCATGCCCACACTTAATTTCAAATGGAACAGAAAAATTGTGTTCATATGTGTAAAGAAATTAATTCAGATTTGGGACAGGTATGTGAAATTGGTGAATCTAGATGGAGGGTACAGAGACATACTTTTCTTACAACTTTTATTTGAAATTTTCAAGCATAAATATTTCAAGCTGTGGTGGGAGACACCATAATCAAAGTTAAAAGGCAAATAGCCAACAGGAGAGTGGAAGGGAAAATACTTGCCATGTATCACAAGGCCTCATATATCTAATATACAATGAGTTCCTAAATTCCAAGAAGAAAAAGACCAAAACCGTGGTAGAAAATCTGGCAAAAGATATGGACAGTTCACAAGAGTGGCAGTGGCCCTTCAATAAAAAGATGTTTACCTCATTCATGAGAAACGAAACGCACATTGAAACCACACAGATATATGATTTCCCGCCTATCAAATGAGCAAAAATGCAAGTCTGGCAGTATATTCTGCTGATCAGACTGCAGGGAAATAAGCATTGCTGGTGGGGATGGAAAATAGTACAATCTCTACCAAAAGAAACTTGGCACTACTCAGGGAAATTGCACCTGCATTCATCCTTCAGGCCAGGAATCCCACTTCCAGAAATCTATCCCAGAAGCAAAGAGGCAGTGTTTTACTTGGGCACCACAGGGATCCTGCCATCACCATGGGCCACCACCTGCCCCATGTTGCCAGGTATTGTAAGAACAAGCCCTGCCCCAAGTCCTGCTTCTGCCAAAGTGCCCCTAATACCAAGATTCACACCTCTGACTTGGGTCATAAGAAGGTGAAAAAAAGTGGATGAAGTTTCCAGTCTATGGTCATATGATGTCCAAATTAAGCAACTCTCCTCAGAAGCCCTGGAGGTTACTGATGAAAAGTTGTGACAAAGATGGGTTTCACATCTGAATATCATCCACATCAGGATGTCCTATGGTGGGGCTGCCAGGCTCCAAACCGGGATGTGAAGGAGAAGCCCAGAGTACTGACGCCAGGGTACTCCTTGGCCAAATGATCATGTCCATCCACGCTAAACTTCAGAACCTGGAGCGTGTGATTAAGGCCAAGTTCCCATGCCCTGGGTACCAGAAGAACCACATCACCAAGCAGTGGGGCACTATTAGGGTTAGTACTGATGAGCTGGAAGACACAGTGGCTGAGTGAGCTTCATCCCAGATGAGGTGGAGGCAAATACATCTCCAATTGTGGCCTCTTGGACAACTGGTGAACCCTGCATTCATGAAAGCCTTGGTATTCTTGTCTACCTAACTTGTGCCCACCATAAATTGAGCTTCTTGTCTCCAAAAAAATAAATAAACCTGAAAATATGTCAAATGTCTAATGCCTAAGGTTGCATAGGTCATGATACCATGTGGAATAGCAAAAGACTGGGAGCTACTCAACCTTCAGTTAACCCAGAACCAGCTGAATATATCATGTCCTCAGACATTGAATTGTGTGCTTAAAACTAAGAGTTGTTAATCATGTGCCTATGGTGCTAATCCCATTAGGCAAATGTTTTCTTTGTTATGTTAATGTGGCTGTATTCCTGCATGGTATGTCTTATACCAACCTCTTATTCGACACGTGAAGGGGCATCCAAAGAGGACCATGATATTTTAATTCCATTTTTCCATGAATTTGTGAAGCTTTCCCTCATATTAAAGAGAGACTATGCAGGAAGCAACCAGAGGGGAAAATACACAGTGCATGACCATCAAGCAACCCAGAAAAAGAACCTGCAAAGAAATAAGAACCTTCCCCCAGAGTTCACAGGGATAGCCTTCCCCTGGCACCTGCACCCTGAATCCCTAAAACGTGTGGAAGTGAGTAACTGTGAGGTGTCTGTTCTAACAGCACTAGATAACTAAAACATGCAGTAATCGAAATGGAGTTCTATGCTGTTTCAATAAGAGCTTCATATCCTTGATTTCCCAAACTGATGATTGCCCCCAAAGACTATTCAGTGAACAAAAATTAACATACCAAAATTACTCACACACAGACCTTAACCAAGTGATGAAGGTCAATATCCCCAGGACTAGGACAGACCAACACCCTGTTCCTTCTGCTGTGCTGCACTGAGGATGGGTGCATCATTTCTGTGAAATTCACACACCAAATGCTACTCCTGAATTTAAGCATGAGACAATATCAAGCAAACCTCAAATGAGGGACATTCTACACGACAACTGGCCCACATTCTTCAAAAATGTCAAGGTCATGAAAGACAAAGAAAAATTAGGAAGCTTTTCCAATTGCAGAAGACTAAAGCGTCTAGCAACTAAATGCATTGAATAACCTTGAATTGAAATTTCCTCTAACTATAAAAGAATTGTGTGAGACAACTGGTAATGTCTGGATTTTGATCACTGTTCTGTGACTATTAGAGAATATATCCTTATTCCTAGGAAATCTCCATGGAAGTGCTTGGAAAAAAAGAAGGAAAAATCGTCTATGAATAGTTCCAGGTCTATCTGCTAAACTAATTTCAACTCATAGCAACCATACAGAGCAGTACAAAATTGTTCTCTAGTTTCCCTGGATGTAAATCTTTATTATTATTATTATTATTATTATTATTATTATTATTATTTCATTTTAACAGTTTTATTGACATATAATTGACATACAATTCAATGGTTTAAATATATTTAAAAGTGTGCAATCATCACCATAATCAATTTTAGAATATTTTCTTCATTCCTGTGCTCATTATCATTAGGTCCCCTGTTTTCCCCCAACTTCCTCTAAGAAACTATTAATCCAGTTATTGTCTCTATAGATTTATCTACACTGGATTTCCTTTAAAAAAAAAGAAATGTACAACACATAGAAAACCCCCGATCCAAAAGAAAGCAGAAAATAATAAAAACAACAACAAGAAATTTAAAATGAATCAAAAGGGAGATCAAATGTTAAAGTGTTAAATTTTAACCTAGCTCGACCTGCATTAATTCACTTTCCAATGTACTCTGTCCATCGCAAAGCTATTCACATCCCTGGCCCATGGTCTGAGGGAATGCAATAGAGGCTTACTCCACATAGGGAGTCTGCAAGTGGATTTTGGGCTTTCACTGTCATCCATAGCCTTCTGACAAACTGAGTGCTCAGAGTTTAAGCTCTAATGCAATTTTCTCTTATGGTTGTGGATTTAAGTTAAAATTCTTGGGTCAAACAGGCTGATATGCTTCTGCTGGGTGGACTTAGTCGACACCTCAGTTAGGTGGCTTCTCACTTTAAGACAAGCCTTTACCACTAGGTTTCAGGACGCATCTTTTTTTTTTTAAACAATGAATGGACAATAGTTTAATTGCAATGGCAATACTTACACTTCATTTGTTTTAAAATTTTTTGTCACAGGCACCCAGTTTGTGATCTCTCAAATGTACAACCATAATAAGTAGGTGAAGTAATTAAGCAGGTTTCTAATGGAAGAATAATTCTTAAAGTGAACATAAATCCCTGTCATATTCTTTTAAAAATCTTGTGATCAACAAACAACAAATTTTTTTAAATAAAATAAAATCTTATGCACAAGGGATGAGTCTTTTTTCTTAGATATTTGAAATACAGCTTTATTCTGGTTCTAAACAAAAAGGAATGAGAATGACAGTTAACAAGCAAAACTTCACCACTCAATATTGTGATGTGACTGTATCAGCCTTGTATTTGAACTTCAAGAAAGAAAAATGTGTTCCAAAACAATGAGCTATGTGGGTTCCCCTCCACCCCCAAAAAAAGGTTTCATGTGCCAAACTCACTCCGAAACCCATTCATCTCCTTCAACATCCCAAAGATGAGCACATGCTATTTAACTATTTTGATAAGAGTGGCAAACAGGCTGCACCACTGACATCCCAGGAGAGTTGCCTGTAAAACTAGACTTCTGACGCTGGGCTCCAGCTTCATGCTCTCACAGGTCATCATCCTCATCCGGAGAGCGGTGGTCTGCACAACCTCTGAATCATGCTCACATTGTGCTGCCACAGCTGGGTCCCTACAACCTCCGGTGGGGCAAGAGCAGGCATAGCCACCAACTGCAAGTTAGGGTCTCCTGTGAGTTTTCCAGCACGCCAAAGGAAGGGCTTTTCAGAGTGGTAGTTACTTTTGGCAGAAATGTCACAGTACTGAAGGTTCTTCTTTCTGTGGAAGACCATGGGTTTTGCCTTAACCTTCCTGTTCCTTCACTTCCACTTTGTTGCCACACAGCATGAGGGGTACATGTCACATATTCAAACCAGATCCCTATGCCAGTTAGGGACATTCTTGTAAGTAACCCTAGAACTTACATCAAGCATGATAATGGTACAGTGGGCTTGGATAGGATAGCCATCTATTTTTCTTGACCTGCCGCATCCCACAGGTCCTCTGCGAGTATGGAACACAAGGGATGGACCTTGTGGCAGCTACATACTTCTTACATTCACCAGTCAGATGACCTTTCACAAATGTCCTTTCTCTGTGCCACCATCACCCACCAGTAGGAGTTTGACCTGGAGTTGGGGTTCTCCTTGGGCAGCCAATGTGGTGGATCTTCCAGAAGTGTCTCCCGGCAGCCACATCTGACCAAGGGATGGAAACGTGAGGAAGAGCTGGGACATATCACTTGGACACATTTTTATTTCCTCAATCAAATTGACAGAAATTGTTTACATTTACCTCCTACCATTTATGTTGATTTTTATCCACTTAGGGAAACAAATATATATCCAAATATATTTTCTTCTAAGCCATCTAATCTCAAAATTCTCTGTGTGATATGCCTGTCTCTACCAAAACTCTACCAAATCAATTTGATGCATACATAAATTGAATATTAGTCACAATAAATCAGCTTCATTCATGAAAAATTACGTCTGTAATAAATATCAGTGTAGTCAAAAAGTTCTTAGAAAGGAAACAGAAAATGTAAAGACAGGCAATGCAGATAAAACTGTCACAGTGACTGATGCAAGCAACCCTCATGAAACGCCAAACCTAACCTCTCAAATGTTAAATATTATAAATTTTTATAAACATATATCACATCGTTTCATTTATAACAGTGTATTATTATGTTGTTTTTAAATAAGTTGTTTTTTTTAAGAAAACTTCGGGTTTCAGTCATGTGTCAATTTGACACATGTCCACAGATACAGCAAATAAGAAATGTCTGTAAACCTAGTGTTAAACACCCAGATGTTACTGTTTCTGCAAGCCAGCCACCATCTGATTGATTCACCACACTTTGCGATAGCATCCATAGCTTCCCCAGGCCAGAAATATTTACGGAAGCACACTATTTCACCTTTCTTCTACAGGGGAGCTGATAGATTCAAATGACTCACTTTTCAATTTGCTGCCTGGTGCTTAACCCAATGCACCACCAAAGACCCTTGTGGAGAGGGGTGGGGCACTGAAAAATCTAGGCAAAGGGTAAATGGGAAGGTTTTTTATCTTATTTTGAAATGTTCTGTACATTTTAAATTAATTCAAAATAAGAAACAACACAATAAACCATTATACAGAACAGCTTATATGACAAATAATGGCATGTTTCATTTACACAGGGACCTAAGGAGGATGGTGGTTTGTGTGTGTGTGTGTGTGTATGTGTTTAAATTTTCTAAAACACAAAGAAAACTTCAAAAAATCCAAAAAACTATTTTAAAAAAGGCTATGTACATTCAAAGTGACTGAGAGAGCACTGGGTAAAGGACAAACCTCTCAGATTATCCTACATTAATAGCATTGAATATTTAATCACATAAATGTTTCACATGTTCAGAAAATAGAACTTTTTAGATACAACTAAAAATAGAAAATAAATTAAAACAAATACGCTTAGTAGTATGTCAAAATTGGTGACATAACCACACAGAAATGGTTCGTAATTAGAAGTATTCAGAATACAGTATTTTGACAATAAATCCTTGGTGGAATACGTTGCAAAGACAACTTGAACTGTATTCTTACTATTGGTAATAATATTGGCATTGTTATTTTAAAACTTTTAATACACTGTAAAGTAAAGCAAGGAACTATGTAATATTGTTACAAAAGAAAATTTTCTATAAGAAGCAGATATAAGTATACATTTTAAAGTGTTAAGAAAAAAATTCTTATATTCATTTTAATTAGCAATGGCACTGTGAATTTTGTTTTTGCAAAAATGCACCTTTCCTCCTTCTACCATTAATAAGGTCCTGTGATCACAAGGTGTCGAAGGGATCAGGTACCAGGCATCAAAGAACAAAAAAAAATCAAATCATTGTCAAAGGGGGAATGCAGATTGGGGACCCAAGACCCATCTGTAGGCAACCTGACATCCCCTTACAGAAGGGTAGCAGGGAGAAGATGAGCCAGTCAGGGTGCTATGTAGCAACGATGAAACATACAACTTTCCTCTAGTTCCTGAATGCTTCCTACCCCCACCCCACCCCCATCATAATCTCAATTCTACCTTACAAATCCGGATAGACCAGAGGATGCACACTGGCACAGATAGGAACTGGTAACACAGGGAAGCCAGGGCAGATGATCCCTTCAGGACCAGTGCTGAGAGTGGTGATACTGGGAGAGTGAAGGAAGGGTGGGGTAGAAAGGAGGAACTGATTACAAGAATCTACATATAACCTTCTCCCTGGGGGAAGGACAACAGAAAAGTAGGTGAAGGGAGACATCAGACAGTGTAAGATATAACAAAATAATAATAATTTATAAATTATCAAGGGCTCATGAGGGAGAGGGGAGCAAGGAAGGAGGGGAAAAATGAGGAGCTGATACCAAGGGCTCAAGTAGAAAGCAAATGTTTTGAGAATGATGATGGCAACAAATGTACAAATGTGCTTGACACAATGGATGGATGGATGGATGGATGGATGGATGGATTGTGATAAAAGTTGTACAAGCCTCCAATAAAATGATTTTTTTTAAAAGGTCCAGAAGCAAGCACACCCAAAGTGTGGTCTCTACATTCCTTATCTATAAAAAGCAAACTGGGCTCCTTGCAGGCAGAGCTGATAACAGGCCTGCATAGGAAATGTATCACCTAGGTTATCTTAAAGAACCTACTGGACAACAGTTAAGCACTTGGCTACTAACCACAAGGTTGATAGTTTGAAGCTACAGGAATCAACTTGACATAGGATTCCTTGTGTGTTAGTCCAGGTAGACTAGAGACAGTCATATGTGTATTAGAAACAGCTTTATATAAAAGAGCAATTATACATTGAGAAAATATCTTAGCCCAGTCCAGAGCAAGTCCTCAAGTCTGATATTAGCCCATATATCTGATACCAGTCTATAAATTCCTCTTCAGACTCATGCAACACATGCAATGACACCAAATGCAGGAAGATCACAGGCCAGTGGGTGGAAAGTCTTGTGGATCCAGGGGCAGTGGAAGCATCTCAAGTCTAGCACGGGTCTCCAGGTGGCTCCTCCAGCTTCAGGGCTCTGGCTCCATCAGCATAGCTCCATGTGACTTGTCAACAGGAATATCTCCAGGGGAGAGTGTGTGTGTGTGTCCCCTAGAGAGGAAGACAGAAATTCCCAGAATCCTCAGGATAAAGCCATGCCCACACTGAGGCCTCATGGGCTATAACCTGATTGACAGGCTAGAACTCTACCCCTTTGCTCAAGTTGACAGATTATGTAACTGCCACACCTTGACAGGTGTGGAGGAATGGGTGAAAGTCATTAAAACTAATGGGGAGGGGATAGAAAAACATATGAGATCATAGCAATAGGACACAGGAGTCTAGTTGAAGAAGCTGTATCTATCAAAATATGAGATGATATAAGAACCCAAATTAAGATTATTGTTAGTTGCCCTCTAGTCAATTCTGCAGGGGCAGTGAATTATTTAATATAGCTCTTCCAGCCAAAGTCTCTAACTCTCACCAAAGACTTTTCCCTGCATAGGCCTGGTAAGAAGATGGGGGAAGATATTGGTAGGATTCATCTGGGAGTACTAAAGAACAGGATTCCCTGGAGTGCCATCCTGCTGCATATAAAATGAGCCCTCAAAGAAAAGGGAGGCCAGGTCTCATTATCAGCAAAAGACAGGAGTGGACTCGAGATTCCTGTGCAGTGAACCTCCTGGCTTCAGATGGCAGCTTATCATCAGAGGAGCAGCAGCAGGACCAGCGGGAACGGAGTGATGGACTTCCGAACCCACTGAGCACGTACAGCTGAGTGCTTTTGTGCAGGAGGCTGACTTGCCGAGTGGGGTGCCTCTGGGCACCTTAATTGAGGAACTTGGGCTTGCTGACCCACACAAGCAGAGCTGAGCGACTATGAGCTGAGGCTTGCTGGAGGGAGGTGCCTCTGAGTACTTAATTCAGTGAGTTAGGTTGGCAGACCCACGGAGCTTGAGCTGAATGCCATTTGGTTGGGGCTTATAGCAGAGTGGTATACCTTTGGGCTTTTATTAGCAGACTTGGCAGAACTTTGTAACATGTCCTTAAAACAGTGAGAATTTCTCACTGGCATTACAACTTGTTCACTTCCTTAATAAACCCTTTCATCATCAATTGTTGCTGAATTTTTTTAATTTGACCTTTCAGGAACACCAGACTTTACTTCTGAGAAACCCCTGGTTGGGTTTGAACAGCCAACCTTTTGATTAGAAACCTTTTGACCAGCACTTAATCATTTGCACTAAACACCTGAAAGTGATTGAAACATTAAATACTAAATATTAAAATCCATAGCTATGTGGTATAAGGACCCCTTGTATGATGCAAACAGATACTCGGCCATTAACCAAAGGGTTGGAGACTCCAGTTCACACACCTATGGAAAAAGGACTGGTGACCGACTTCCCAAAAATCAGCTATTCGAACCCAGATGGCGCACAGTTCTACTGTGACACACGAGAGGTCGCCATGGGTCGAACCTGATTCAACAGCATCTGTGGTTGTTAGGTGCTGTGGAATTGGTTCCAACTCAGAGCCCACCCTACACGCAATAGAACAAAACACTGTGTGGCCTCGAGCAGCTGGTTACTTGATATTTCATGACTCTTGAAAAGAAAGGGGGTGTGGGAAAATCCAAATGTGGACTGTCCTATAAGAGAACTTGAGCCAGTTCCTTTCAAAAACAGAGGAAAAAATGTTGGGGAGAACAAATAAGGCAAGAGAGACCTGAGTCGTACTAGCCTAGAGCCACACAGGGACAGCATTTAGATTCTGATCCAACAATTCCAACAGGCATACCTGAAGAGAGTTGAGAAAATTTAAAGAAAGGCTGAGGATATGTTTTTGTTATCTACATCCTTTTAAAATTTTCTGTGAAATAAAGGGCAGGGGATGGAATAAAGTGAATATGGCAAATTCTTACAACAAAAGGGTACTGGTGATGGTTATTTGATAGACGTTCATTATATTATTCTCTCTAGTTTTCTATATTTTATAATTTTCACATAATTTAGAAATTTATTAGAAATATCTTTCTCTAAGATCTACTACATGCAGAACACAATGTGACCTTGGCTTCTGAAGGGTTTCCTACTCGTCCCAGTAATTAAATTTAAGATTTATGGACAACCTGTGGAGCATAATAATTATGATAATAATTCTTGTGTTGCTATATGCCCACTAGAAAACTTATTTTGCTTTCAGCACTGGAGTTTATTAAACATTGATAGAATCTGAAAGCACTGTTTCTGCAGCATCCATTTTATCATTAGGAGACAACTTTATCGCAACCACAGACTACATGTGTCTTTGTCTTCATCTTGCTAACCACTGTAGGGGGGGACTGCCAGCGAAAAATCTTACGACACTCACAGGGAGCTTCTCTACTTAAACAGAGCTTGAAATTAATCCTTTTGAAAAGTGAGAAAGTCATTTGCAATTAGAGTAATCACCCTAATTTACTGTTGGCAAATTTCTGCTTTTAAATACTAGGTTGTCTTAAAGGAGAGGTTCACCTGCATTGAATACACTTGATCCAAAGTGCCTGAACTATGAAAAAAAAAAGGCTCGTTCCCTCCTAACTGTACACATTCAGTTACTGCTCCATGTCCCCTGAGTAGGGACATTAACTGAGCAGTTATTTCACATCCCCAAAGAAATGACGCCTCTCACTCTGAGAAGGTCCAGACAATAAACGAAGCAAGAGTTCTTTCTGTAGGGTAATAGCAACAATAAAAAGAGGCATCAATACTTTAACTGTTATTACTACATTGTTTATAATATTTAACATTTAAAACACTCCCCAAAAAAGTGCTGTTGAATTGTGACCCAATTCAGCGCCACTCTGTGTGCATCACCATTGAACTGTACTCCAGAGTTTCCAATGGGGGCTTCTTTGGAAGCAGACTGCCGGGTTTTTCCTCTGAGGTGGACTGGAAGCTCCAGCCTTTGTAAACAGGCAGGCGTGTTAACTGTTTGCACCACCTCCCACTGCCACAGAGTCATTTCTGACTCCTATCAACACTATGCAGGGCTTCTGAGACTGCAAATCTTGACAGGAGCAGATCGCCGCATCTTTCTTCTGTGGGGCAGCTAGCTGGTGGTTTTGCACCTGAGACCTTGTGGTGACAGCACATCAGGGCACCACCTAATATTAATATTTGCTGAGTGCTCAATGTTTGGAAGACTTCACAAAGACAATCTCCTTGTCTTACAAATGTATCTACAGAGAATCAAGGGAAGATTATTTGCCTCAAGTCAACTAATAAACAGCCAAGTCACCATCCTTCAGTGTTCCCCTTCTGTGAAATGGGGGTGTCACACTGTCATATGAGCTGTGAGATGGAGGGTACATCACTGAGCCTCAGTTTCTTCATCTGAAAAGTGAGAGGTTGGACTACATAAACTCTCCAATTGTAAGCTGATGAGTCCACCTCTCAGAAGCAGTTGTGACGGGTTAGGGAGAGCTAGACTCCACCCCTTCACAAGTTAACAGGAGATTATGTAACTGTCACAGACTAGAGTTATTTTTTTCCTTAAGAAGAATCAACTGTAATATCAGCAACACAGCATTTGTGAAGCAAGTGGTATTGGCAAAACATTTCACAATCTTTTTTATCTTCTCATAATAGCATGGTGAAGAAGGCAATAAGATATAATATGCCAGTGCTTTAGAGGACTGAATAAAAGCTCATGGCCTGAAGCTTGGTAAGAAAGAGGAAACAGAAGAGGATACACGGGTTCCTCCATCGTGGGATACCAAGAGGCCATGAAGGGTCTGTAAGGCTCCCAGGAGAGACACGTGGGAGCACACACACAAGCAGGGCCAGGCAACTGGCTGCAAAGAGCACACCTAGCAGGATTAGAAAGGTACAGCCCCAATGTCTGCTCCCAGTGGAGCAAAGTGGAAGAAAGGGAGCACCCTAGCATCTGGGCACCAAAGCCATGTTATTCTAGAAAGCACAATGGTACATTCATCCATCAATGGCCTCAACAACGTGCCTGAAAGGCAAGGAAGAGAGGAGCCTGCTGTTTTCTTTGAGGGATGACTGAGACTACTGGAAGCTCTGGGTTCTGGTCAGCCAGGCCCTCAATGTGTCACTTGACTTCCCTACACCTCCTTCCTGACTCAAATTAAGAGGGCTAAGATACCTGAGTTCACACCTCCCTGTCTATAACAAGAAAAACTGATGATGAATTATCCGACAGGAGAAAAATTAAAAGCTTTCAAGAAGCTACCACTTCCACATCAGGTACAGGCTGCAATCCATTAAGCGGCAGCAAGTAAATCCACACAGGAATCCAGTCGTTCCTACCCGACATTAATCTGATAAAGACAGGGTCAATGTTTGGAAACCTTCAGTATCAGCAATGACAGCCAATGCAAACAGAACTGAATACATAAAATGAGCTCCTGTCCCCAAGAAACCAAAGCCAGCATTTTCTGATGATCAGATTAAGCCCTAAAAAAATGGATTAATGCTGTCCACAAGGGAACTTCTAACTCGTCTTGCTCCCTGGTGCTATGGGATAGAGATAAATATATATATAAGGCTGAAAGCAGTTTCATGAGAGCTGAAGTACCTAAAGAAATGACATGGGTTTAACTTCAAGTCAAACAATAGAATAAAGGCTGCTTCTTGCTCCAAAGCAAATAAAATATATGCTTACCCAAAAATAAGACCACAGATCTATGGAGGAACACCACAGACTATGGGGGGGAGGTGAGGACCGTCTCTGAGGAAACCAGGCTCATTAAAGAGGATGCTATTTTCCAGGACTGGGGAGAGCAGGCAACTGAAGCTCTCTTCCCATCGTGCATGCAACGTCTAAGCTACTCACCCATCCTGAATCTGTACCAAAGTCGATGAATCAGAATGCTAACTGGTTAAATCAGCAACCATACCTGTCCTCTGCGTGCCCAGGGGTCCTTTCCTTACATCTTATTGTTGAAACACAGTAAATACATTTGAAGGGGATCCTCACAGCAACTACAGTTGTCTCTAACGAGGAATGATTCCAAGGTACCATATTACAAATACATCATACTCAGCTACCCGTTCTTTCTGAGCTATCTCTGGAGTAAACATAGGACTGAACAATGCCAGGAGCTCAGTGAGTGTTGAATGAAGTACACAGCCTGGGCGTGATGCTCCCAAGAAAGCCCAAAGAAGTCCAAGGAGACAAGGGTCGGCTTCTGGGAAACACAAGGATGTACATCTCATGGATGCGGTTGGCTGGCGATGCAAAATGACCAGAGGGCAGCCTGTTCTGGAAATAGGGTTCAGGGTTCTCCCACCAGGCATCAAAAAGCAGTCTGTCTAAAATGTGATCCATGAGGAGTGGCACTATGAGTTAGAACTTCAAAGGAAGACACCAACGAGGTGACCTGTACTCTGAGCACAGCTGCTGGAGAAGGTGGCCCTGGGTGTGACGGCAGGCCACAGAGGACACAGGGCTTTGCTTCCCAGAGGCTGGGCCTTGATCTTAAAGGGAAAGATTCCTAAAGTGAAGGAAGATCATACTTCCAGCACAGCAGCTTGAATATGCTTCTGATAAGAACCAATTGCAATTGCTTACCCTTCACAAACTATCTTCACACGTTTTTATATAGGTGACAATCAGAGAAGAGTCTGGCTTCAGGGAAGAAGTGTCCCCTGCAAAGACTACCACAGATTCCCCTCCCATTATAACTGAGTAAATGGGCAATCTTGGTAATACGTCAGTTTCTCATAAGTCAATTCTTTAGAGACTGACCTCATTCAGGATAGGATTTCTAAAACTGACCTTCACTAGGGAAATATAGAGGCAGTAACTAGAGTAATAGTTTCTTAGGATTATGGCAAAGGAGGATGGAGGCAAAGGGGGGACTAATAATAATGAGTACAACACTGAAGAAAATGTTCTAAAATTAATTGTGCTGATGATTACACAACTCTTTTTAACATTCAAACCATGGAATTGCATGGTAATTAAGTTAAATGTCAATAAAACTTTGAAAATAAACCCTGGTCTTCTAAATTCATTCTTTCCCATTCTCTCATTTCCTTGTTGAATTCATTGTCTTATGACAGAGTTACTCATGTCACAGTTATCTAATGCAGTTATAACAAAAGTACCACAAGTTCATTCACAGCACTAACAGACAGAAATTCATTTTCTCACAGTGTTGGAGGCTAGAATTCCCCATTCAGAGCAGCAGCTCATGATAGCTTTCTCCCTGTGTTGGCTCTGGAGGAGGGTCCTTGTGTCTTTGCCTCTGTTTCCTGATTCCATGGTCTTGTCCTTTTGTTTGTTTGATCTCTTTTCTCAAAAGAACTCCCTCTGACCATGGACCATGGCTGTGAATACTCTTGTTCCCATGCAGAGTGCATTGGAAAGTGGATCGTTATGGATGCAAGTAGGTTAAAATTCAGCACACAATCATTTGATCTCCTCTGTGATCCATTTAAATGTGTTCTAGTTTTTAATATTTTCCGCTTTCTTTTTTATTAACGTATGTATTTGCTTTGATTTATTATTGTTGGTTTTTATTTTGTTTTAATGTTTTTCTGTATATGAAATCCGGGACAGGTAAATTTATAGAGACAGTAACTGGATTATCGATTCCTTAGGGTTATGGCAAAGGAGGTTCAGGGTGAAATGGCTAGCTGATAACAATGAGCCCGACAATGAAGAAAATGTTCTAAAACTGATTGTGGCAATTGTACAACTCTTCTTGATGTGATTGAACTATTGAATTTTATGCCAAATAAAATGTTGAAAATAGTTGACTCATACTAAACCCCATAAAAAATCCAAACTCATTAACATAACAATGATAACCATTTCCAAATGTGATTTATCCACAGGCATAAACAAACAAAGACTCACTGCCATCTGGTCCATTATAACTCACAGTGATAAGGCTTACAAGGCTATAAATCTTTACAGGAGCAGACAGCCTCAACTTTCTCCTTCAGAACAGCTGGTCAGGCTTGAACCTCCGATCTTACCTAATAGTGCCTCCAGACTCCTTATCACAAGCACAGAGGTTCGGCTCTATAATACACTGTTTAGGGAGCACGATTCAATCCATAATACTCTACAAAACTCCAGACTATTCGTTAGTCTCTCTCATCCCAGTGTTTCTCAAACTTTAGCTTGGTGGTTTTGGTAAAATGCAGATTTTGATTAGGTGGGTGTGGAATGGAGCCTGAGAGCTGCCCTTCTCACAAGCTCCACAATAATGTTGATGCTGCTGGCATGCCAAGGGTACTCCAAGAACAAGAGTTTAAGCATCCCAAGTGACATGTCTAGCCAATTCATCTCCCTAGAACCCCATCACAAAAACTTACAAAGCTCCCATCACTGGCAGCCTAGATGCTAAACAACTCATAATCTTATTCTTTATTTCTTTTTAAATAGTGAGAACAACTGAGGCTCAGAGAGGACGAGCAACTTGCCCAGGTAAACATCATTCTTTGAACTCAGAAAGTGACCAACCAAGTTAGAGTCACAGCATCCTGCTCTATGTTCCTCCACACACTTAACACTGTCTGAAATTAGCTGGTTTGTTGTATGTGTGTGGCGGTTTATTGTTATTCTCCACTTTTCCCCCTTCTCACACCCCCAACACCCATGATGCTATTTGTACAGCTCTACAAGAGCAGGGATTTTCTCTGTCTTGTTTCTTGCTATGTCCCAGTACCTAGAACAATGCCTGGCTCATAGTACATACTCGATATCTGTGAAATGAAAGAACAAAAAGAAGCAAACAACACAAATGGTCCCTTCTTCCAGGAGAAGATACAACAAGAAGCCTGGCCACTCCAGGACCCAGCATTAAGTCATAAATTAAGGCATTGTTCACCGAAAAGCCAAGTGGAGCATGGCAGTCTAGATTCAGACCAGCAAGGTAGAGATGAATACAACAGACAATACTCTTCTGGCCATGAAAATACTTCTCTTGCCCATCAAGAGAAATCATAGGCACCAAGAGAAGGCTTAAGCATACTTGGGAAGCAGAAATACAAATGGATCAACACCATCGTGTAGAACATGCTCTAGTTAGGCAGGCCCAGGTGAGATCCAGGGACTTACTTAAAACTTTATTAAATATTTCCTGGCAGGAGAAGCTACTGAAAGAAGAGCTAGGCAATCAAGATAGATGATGCATCTAATTACCCTAGAGTAGCTTTAAAGCAGGATAGATTACCAGATGTGATATTTGTGTGCCAACTTGGCTAGGCTACTCACCAAACAAAATCCATTGTCACTGAGTCAAAGCCAACTGATAGCGACCCCATAGGACACAGCAGAAAGGCTCCTATGCATTTCCAAAACTATAAATCTTTACAGGCTCAGAACTTCTCATCCTTCTCCTAAGGAATAGCTGATGGGTTTATTGCAGTCAGCACCCAACGTGTAACCCAGTATCCTACCAGCACTCCCTGGTCTACAATCCTCAGTCATTCAGTCAAATACCAATTTAGATGTTGCTATGAAGGTATTTATAGTAGATATAATGAAAGTCCAGAATCAGTTACCTTTAAGTAAGGGACAGTATCCTAGATAATGTGGCTAATTCAATCAGCTGAAAAGCCCCAAGAGCAGAGTTGAGATGGAGAACGCACAGGAAGAGGAATGGGAGGGGAAGGAAGGGAAGGAATTCTACCTGTGGAATTACAGCTTCAGCCATTGCTCCAGAGTACCAACCTGGCAGCCTACCCTATGGATTTTGAACTTGCTTAGCCAGCTCCCACAACCACATAAACCGATTCCTTATGATATCTCTTAATGTATATTTCCTACTGGCCTCTTTCTATTTGAGCCCTGACTAGTACACCAACTAAGTCAGATGACCTTGTCCTGCTGGAGAATGGCATAGCCTCTTCCAATACTCCAGATTTACAGTGAAAGGCACCATTGCTCTTCCCTCTAAAGTTAAGTGCTTCTTGTATGCCAAGCTCTGTGCCACCTTAGACTACGGCTACAGATGAGTAATAACGCTTGGCAAAGTAGAAGGTCAGCAAAAAAGACCTTTAAGGAGATGGACTGATAATGGGCTCAGACACAACAATTGTGAGGATGGCACAGGACCAGGTAGGGTTTCGTTCTGCTGTGCGCAGGCTAGCTATGAGTTGGAAGAGAGTTGGTGGCATGTGAGGTACAGAAGGATTTCTCTTAAGTTGTCTCCCCAAAATATATACCACACTTAGCTGCTTGAGAATGACTGTTCTTTAGGCAGCGAAAGTAGGTCAGAGGTTATTCTCCTTAACATCAGCCATCTAGAACAGCCAGACTGCATAGTCTGACTCACCCCAAATAGGGCCCATTCCTTTCTGTTATTGTTCCCTCAAAGCAGTGCCCATAGGCAAGCCTGGGACCACTCTAAGATGACTAAGCTTAGGCTACTATCTTGCCACACATGCCCCCCTATTCCCTCGTCTTACTATTGCACATTCACCCCTAGGTCATCCCCCTCCTATTGATTGTATTGCCTATGTCGCTACCCCTCCCGGTGACTCAGGTTATTGTCTGCTATCAGGGGACTTGCATGCCTCCCAAAATAGTAATTGTCTGCTTTATTGTATGAGACACCAGAATGATCAAACTTGTTCAAGAATGAAATGTATTGCCCCTTTCTGTGATGTATGACTCTGTAATCAGGTCCCCCTAAAGTGATATGATGCGTGATTAGCAATAAATAAGGAGGCTCCCTGGTTCTCGGGAGGGTGGCTGGAGAAGGTGACTAAGGAGGACGAAGCAGCGGCTTCTTCTCTGATGGCTAAGCCCCCTCCACGAGGACCATCAAGCCTAGCTGAGGTGAGCTATGCTACCATGAATTGCGTCTGACTCCATTACTTGACTCCATCCTTTAACTCTCATGCTCTCTATGATTTTACTATAATCTCTACTTATTATCGCTGTACAATTGCGCCTACTGAACCTGTGATGTTTTGTGGGGTTCCCTCTTCCCCTTAACCCCACAGTGGCACCAAACAACAATATGGATGAGAGAAGACAATAGATTTACCACCCACTATTTGAAATAACCTCCCATTGACTATGGCGATAATGTTCTTCTATATAATTTTCTTGGTTTTCAAACTTTCCATAATGACCTTACCCTTACAATCATTGAAAATAGATATGCTGTAATTCTTCCACCTATGAAAAATGCTCAAAAGCGACTACAGACAGGAGTTCTACTGTGGCCCCCCCTCCTTCCTGCGAGATGGTGTACTGACAGGACAGAAGGGCATCCTTAGCAAGCCCTGCATCGGCACACCACAAGTCGCTCTGGGGCTCGCAAAGCACCACTGCATGAGCAGACACACTTCTACAACGTTTATGTTAGATGACCTGCTGCCAACCACACCACACTTAGCCTGTCTCCAATCCTACCCTAACTTCGGTGCTGACTACAACCTACTTGCTGCCAGCCTCCAAGCACACTTCTTTCGAGGCAATCAGGAGAGACGGCTTCCCTTAACTACTTTCTCTGGGGACCTTAAAAATTCATCTCTTGTCCTCTCACCTTGCTTCCTTCAGGGACACTTATCTCTATCTATGCACAGCGACCCGATATACTAATTCAGATGCAGCCTGTAACAGCAAGAAAAGCCTAGGAACTAAGTCAAACATGAGGAAGGAGCCAAATAACATTCAGCAAGATATTACCAAACCTTTTTTACTGAAGATTATAACAGCCTACCAGTGAGGTTGTTAAATAGCATATAAGCAATGTATGCAAAAGATGCTAGTACAATATATGCAAAAAGTGACATGCTATACCTCCAGTCTACAATATAACCTGAACCAACTGCCAGTGAGTTGATTCTGACTCCTAGCGACACTATATAGTGTTTCAAGGCTGTAAATCTTTACAGAAGCAAATGGCCTCATCTTTTTCCCTTAGAGCGGCTAGTGAGGTTGGACTGTTGATCTGATGGTTAACAGTCCAATGCTTACAAGACAGAGCCACCAAGGCTCCTTTTCAAACTTACCGCCATCAAGTCATTTCTGACTCATAGTGACCCTATAAGGACTGGCTAGAACTGCCCCTGCAGGTGACAAGTTAGACTGCTAACTGCAAGGTCAGCAGTTCGAAACCACCAGCAGCTCCATGGAAGGTGAGATTTTGTACTCTCATGAAGAGTCACAGCCTTGGAAAACCACAGGCGCGGTACTCTCTTGTTCTGCCGGGTTGCGATGAGTTGAAGCTGACTCGATGGCAGTGAGTTTGGTTTGGTTTTGATGATGAAGTTGTCAGCTCTGAAAAAAAGAATGTATGTGTGTTCCCCTTCCAACTTCACTCGAACTCAAAACCAAATTCATTGGCATCAAGGTGATTCTGACTCATCGTGACTCTTTAGGACATAATGGAACTGCCCTCACTGGGAGCCCAACTTCAGCACACTGCTGACAAAAAGTGTTCAGTCTATTGGGTGTTTGCCTTTTTAACAATTTTTTTTTATTCCCAAGTTTTATTCAAGGACTCATATTCCTGAAAAGTGAGATTTAATCCTCATCTTCATCCTGGTTAGTCTGGAAATAATATAATTCATAAATTTCTTTGCTGTTTGTGACTATGTACAACCAATCAAATAGATTATTCTTGTTCAAATATTTTTTGGTAAAATCTTTCAAATACTTTTTGGAAAAAAGATACCTCAAAGGTTACAGTAATGCTGCCCCTGCTTCGTTCAATGGTTAGGGCTCCTCCTTCGAGATGACCAGCTTTCCCATTCACTTGATGCTTTCTCAAAGACACTGTTCAAAGCTGGCAGCCTCCATGATTCCGTCTTCCACAGGGTGGGTGCCATCAAATATGAACTTCAGAATCTGTTTCTTTTTTGCCCCCCTACAGCATAGGCTTTTTCACAAGTATCATGGCGGCAGTACAGGCAGAGAGAGGGGTTTGTCCTTTAAATGTGCATCCAGGTCAGAATACCTTAGATTGGAAACTCTGAGAAGTAAAAAACCTGTCAAAGAAAGTCCAAAAAGACTTATCTTCCTGCCTATACACAGTAGAAGGAAAGAACCCTTTTGAATGAGCCTAGAACTGGATGCCCAATAGCCACAGATCGAATCTCTTTAATTAGAGATATTACCTCCTAGGTGGAGAGAAGTAGAGCCTAACCAGTTTGAAAGAGGTGGCTAAGATTACACCAAAACCCAGTGACAAAGGAACCAGACCCTAAACCAATGTACGCACCTTCCACTAGAGGCCAGGATCCTTGTAGCACTGAAATGATTGGAGTCTTCTTCCTTAGAGCTTTTGCTGGTTTCTACAAACACTACAGGGTACTTTCATGAACTAACTACAAGTTAAAAAAATTAAGTACAGCAGCTCTACAGAGAATGCAGCTAGGTCCGAACCCATGAGAGAGGCAGGCCTATTGATGACCAGAAGCAGCAATGACAGTGTGGCTACAGACAGATGGTGCCGGTTAACTGGAGAATCTAGAACTGTGTTAACAAGACACCACTGAAAATAACAGCCACCAATCGTCTGTCAGCGTGTCGTACTGCAGTGGCTTGGGTGTTGCTGTGATGCTGGAAGTTATACCACTTCCCAGCGGGGTTACCCTCGATGAACAGGTTTCAGTGGAGTTTGCAGACTAAGAACAAACTAAGAAGAAGGAATAGGCTGTCTACTACCGGGAGGTTAGCCACTGAAACCACACAAATAGCAACAGAACATCGTCAGATAGAGCACACCAAGATGAGCCCTCAGGTCAGAATGCACTCCAATTATGACAGAATGCACTCTTCCAAGAAGAGACAACCTGATGCAGATGGAGCAAAACGTCCAGGTCCTTCATTTTCTGGTGGTGCACAACTGAAAGTGAGAAGTAACCTCTATAAACAACCATGACTAATCAAAGTATGCACTGCAGGAAGTATGGATCTAGGATAAGGTGACCAGACATCCCGCTTTTGGCAGGAGTCCCGATTTTTGGCGTTTTTTAAAAGTCCCGATTTTTGGAAAGAATGCACAACAAGCTAGGGAACGGTCTATTTGGTCCATATAGACCAAATTTTTAATCAAGAACCACCCCCCCACCGCCCCCGGTCAATGGTGTCCCGCTTTAAATCTGGTCACCTTAATCTAGGAAAACTGAAGTAGTGAAAAATGAAATGACATGCATAAATATGGATATCTTAGACCTTAGTGAGCTGAAATGGACTGCTATTGGCCACCTTGAGTTGTACAATTATATGGATCACTATGTCTAGAAAGAACTCTTCAAGAGGAATCGTGTTACATTCATCATCAAAAAGAACATTTCTAGATTTACCTTGAGTTTCAGGGTAACATCTATACATCTACAAGGAAGTCCAGTTAACATAACTATCATTCAAATTTATGCACCAACCAATAAAGCTAGTGATGCAGAAATTGAAGAATTCCAACAAGTTCTTCAATCTGAGATTGATTAAACATTTAATCAAGATACTTTGATAATTATTGGCAATTGGAATGTAAAAGCTGGAAACAAAAGAGGAAGGATCACTAGTTGGAAAATACGGCCAGGGCGAAAGAAAGAAATGAATCGGGAGACAGCACGATGGGATTTTGAGAGACTAATGACTTCTTCACTGCAATTGCCTTTTCTCAACAACCTACTTGGGACTATTTATAGCGGAACTATAAAGTGGAGCTCACCAGATGGAATACACAGAAATCAGATTGACAACATCCATGGGACGAGGTGAAGGAGAAGCTCAGTAGAAGCCTCGGCCAAAATGAAGTCAACTGTGGAACAGATCATCAATCACTCAGATGTAAATTCAGGTTGAAGTTGAGGAAAACTGAAACAAGTCCATGAAAACAAAATAACCCTGAGTCTATCCCATCTGAATTTTAAAAACATCTGGAGAAAACACTTGACACATTGAACAGTAGTGTCCAAAGACTTGGTGTATGGTCGGATGACATCAAGAACATCATACCTGAAGAAATCATAAGGTTATTTTAAAAGTCAAAAAAAAAAAAGAAAGAAAAGTCCAAAGTGGATGTCAGCAGAGACTCTAAACTTGCTCTTGACTCTAGGGTAGCTAAAGTGAATGGAATAAATGACGAAGAGGTGAACAGAAATTTTCAAAGAAATCAAAGTATGATAGTACAATGTGCAAATTATCTGGAGATAGAAAACTAAGGACATATTCAGCATAAAGATTCCATGGGTAAAATATTGAATGATTCAGGAGGCATCTAAAGATGGAAGGTATACACAGAGTACATCAAAAATAGCTGATTGACAGCCATTTCAAGCAACAGTATATGATCAAACACTGAAGTAACTGAAGGAAGAAGTCCAAGCTGCACTGAAGCCATTAGCCAAAAATAAGGCTCCGAAACTAGAGGAAATACCAAATAAAATGTTTCAACATTGATGCAGCACTGGAAGCACTCACTGGCCTAGTCCATGAAATTTGGCATGGAGTAGCTGCTCAAGAAATTGGTATTCATTAAATGACTGAAAGTCAGTGGTTTAATGGTTGAAAGCACAGGTTCTGGCATCAGACATACATGAGTTAATTCTTTTAACATGGCACGATACTCACCTTCATGAAATGATTACTAAAGCCTTCATGAAATGATTACTAAAGATATGGGTGTTACAGCAAAGTGTGGTGAAGAAAGCGGATGGTGCCCGGCTATCAATTGGAATAGTGTCTGGGATCATAAAGCTTGTATTCAAACAAACAGACATCTAAATGTGGTGTCAACTAAGTCCATATGTAAGAAGCACACCAGCCTGTGTGATCCAAAGATGACAATAACAAAATCTAAATATGATGAAGGGAAAAGTATCAGAGCTTACATTGTGAATATCCAATTTGTAGAAGGCTATGGAGGGCAGTGGGCGCCCAAAATACAGCTGCAGACTATTTAGTCAGATTAAGCCTCTGGCAGATCCCCTCTAGTCACAAGCAAGGGGTCTGGGGTCTTAAAGGCTTGAAGGTTAACAAGCGGCCATCTAGCTCAGAAGTAACAAAGTCCGCATGGAAGAAGCACACCGGTCTGTGCGATCACCATGTGTCGATGGGATCAGGTATCAGGCATCATCAGAACAAAAAATCTTACCATAGTGAATGAGGGGGGAATGCGGAGTGGAGACCCAAAGCCCATTTGTAGCCTGGAGATCCCCTTGCAGAGGGGTCTCGGGGAGGAGACGAGCCAGTCAGGGTGCGATGTAGCTACGATAAAAATACAACTTTCCTCTAGTTCCTAAATGTTCCCCCAACCCCCCACTATCATGATCCCAATTCTACCTTGCAAGTCTGGCTAGACCAGAGGATGTACACTGATATAGATAGGAACTGGAAACACAGGGAATCCAGGGCAGATGATCCCTTCAGGACCAGTGGTGTGAGTGGTGATACTGGGAGCATAGAGGGAGAGTGGGTAAGAAAGAGGGAACCGATTACAAGGATCTACATGTGACCTCTTCCCTGGGGGACGGACAACAGAAAAGTAGGTGAAGGGAGACGTCGGACAGGGCAAGATATGACAAAATAATAATTTATAAATTATCAAGGGCTCATGAGGGAGCGGGGAGCAGGGAGGGAAGGGAAAAAAAGGGGACCTGATTGATGCCAGGGGTTTAAGTGGAGAGCAAATGTTTTGAGAATGATGAGGGAAATTAATGTACAAATATCCTTTGCACATGATGTATGTATGGATTGTGATAAGAGTTGTATGATCCCCTAATAAAACTATTAAAAATAAATAAATAGAATAGAAAAGACCTGGCAATCTGCTCCTGTAACTATTACAACCTAAGGAACCCTACAGGGCAGCTCTCCTCCGTCACACAGGGTTACTAAGAGCAGGAATCAGCTCAACAGCAAAATAACACATTAGGGTGAATGGTAGTTGTAGCTCACTTGATGGTGAGGACAAGGATGATCATGGGTTCAGCCTATGCCACTGATTTCACCTAAGAGTACCATATAGTCAACTACATTCAATTACTGTTAAACGAGAAAGGCAGCAAGGCAAAAGAGACTACACAGAAAACAGAAAGACAAAATCACAGGGATGTAGAGAGTTGATTGGAATCTCAGATTGGCAAGGCACCACCAATAATAACAGTTGTAGTAAACAGAAACAAATGAGCTGGTATAATTATGTGATGCATTTTCTGAACTCTGAATCATTATATTTATGAACACTATTAATATTAAAATTGGTCCATGCCCAAAGTTTAATATTCCTCAGACCATGAAGGCTGTGTTCATTTCCTTGTGCGCGTTAAAGTTATTTGGCTGGTGAGCGTGTACTGAGACAAGCACAGCACTCTATATATAAATAATTCAAGGCAAAAACCCTCTTTAAGTGGCACAGTGTAATCTCAAAAAGAATATAGGCATTTCTTCCCCCCATAAAGGAGAATATTATGTGGGGAACTGACATGTAGGATTTCCTTTGTCAAGTGAAGGTGAAGTAGTCAGAAGAGCAATGGAAGTTCAGAGTTTAATTCCAGCTCTCTTACAGGGGCACTGGGAGGTCACAGTTCCTCTCAGGGTTGGGGCTTTGAAATGGTGTTTGAGCTTTGGGACTAGGAAAACATCCCTTTCCATCCTCAAAAACAATACAGTCCAGAGAGAAGACAAAGTCAGGTTCAAGGAAACTAATAGTGTGCACTAAAGCTTTTTCACCAAATGGTCCCCAAATGAACCAGCATTTCAAATCAAGACTTGCCGATTCAGTTATAGCTGATGAAGCAATCCTGGAATGGACCCGTTTTTAAGATATGGTATACCAAAACCATAACCCAAACTGGAAGAAGTATGACCTGCTAGAAGCTTAAACTCCCTCTTACAAAACAAGAGTAGCATACACACTGCATAGCAACCCAATCTCTTAACAAGCAGAGTTGTAAACAATAGTGCTCAGTTCAAAGATGGCAGCCCACAACAAACACTTGAAGAAATCCTTGCAACCAGTAGCCATTTAGAAAGATAAGAATCAAAACAATAAGATTCCATCTTGCCCAAGTGAGTTAGTTAATTGTGCCAGCCTGGCTGATAATCACATGTGGAGCTGGTTGAAAGGCGGAGGGATAAATGGGTGGTGAAGCCTCGCCTTTCGAGTTCTCGGGTCTCTTGTTTTGTGATGGTTGCATCGGGTGCAGCTGCCTTAGCAGTTCCCTGCTTCAGCTTGCAAGACTGACTTCCTACAAGACATCCCCAAGGAGAAGCTACATGGACCTATCCCGATGCAGCCCTGGATGCTGGAGCAGCCGTGTGGAGACCCCTGCTAGTGCTGAGATGCTTGTTCGTTCACTGACTCAGCTTTCCTCCTGCAGTAGGCATCATTGCCTCTGTTTTGTGAGGTGGAGGACTTTGTGGACTAGTGTTGGACTAATGTTGGGTTAATGTTGGACTTGTGGGCTTGGGCAACATTGGGTTGGGATGTTTTCGTGATGCACCTTTTCTTTACATAAAACTCTCTCTTATACATGAGTCACTGTGGATTTGTTTCTCCAAAGTACCAAGACTAATACACCAAGCATTACTAGCAACTTTTTGTAAGTAACAGAAAATAAATGTTGGCAAGGGTATAGCAACATTCGAACCCTCATACATTGCTGGTGGGACTTTGAAATGGTACAATCGCTGTAGAAAACAATGTGGCACTTCCTTAAAAGTGGAAAATACTGCTTGGTGTGACTGAACAACAGAATGATAGATGTATTCATTCCCAATTAATAACATATTTTTTAAAGATCATTTGGCATAACAATTAACCATGACAATGTTCTACACCCTACTGTAGTGAGTAACAATTGTAGTCTTAAAAAGCTTGAGAGGGGCCATCCAAGGTGCAGCTATTGATCTCTCCTAGTCCAAAGCAAAGACAAGTAAAGAACATTAAAGATTCATGAAAGCAATTAGTCCAAATTGACTAATGGACCACACAAACCCCAGCCTCCACTACCCTGGTCCCAGGGTACTGGCTTAGTACTTTGCTGAAAGACATCACACTAGAAGGTCTTGGATAAAGAGGAGAAAAATATGGAACAAAAGTTAAAATCATTTAAAAAGACCAGGCTTACTGGTCTGACAGAGACTTATGGAACTCTCAAGACTGAACCCCTTAGACATGCTTCAGATCTGCAACTGAGCTCACCCCTGTGGCTCAACTTTCAGCCCAACAAGACAAACCTAAAGGGTGAACAGTAATGCCAAGGAAGTACGCACTCCTTCAAACAATTGATTATTTACAATCAGGATGGCAGCATTTGCCCAGGAGACATGAAGGGACAAGAAAGAAGGATGAATGGACACAGAACACAGGGAGATAATGGGAGGTGTATCGTGACATTGTGGCGATCACAATTAATATTATAAAACAAAACGCGTATGAACTGTTGAATGGAAGACCAAACTTTCAACCGAATCACAATAAAAGGGTGTTTTTTTCAGATGGCAGTTCATCGTTTTGCTAGAAGCATGTGTCATTCCCCATCGTCCTGGCAATAAACCAATTCCCTGCATGAAGACACCTGACAATGGCTTACTCCACCTCTCCGCAGTCTCTCACTCCAGGGCTTCGACCCATGACTCTGCTCATTCTAGTGATCAACTTGATATACCACATTTTACAAATGTGGGTGTTTCAATTTTACTGTCAGCCAAGGCTGAACCAACTCACACTGTTTCAAAACCCTAAACAAACTTGTGTTGCTTCTCTCAACAATCATGAGCTACGAAGACTTGCCAAGTGGCTAAGTCACTTAACTAAACAGGAACAAATTCCAGACACTCTCTGTATGTCCTGTTTCACTCTAACAACTTGTTTCTAAAATCCAAAGATAACAGGAAAAGAGATGTAGTAGAGTCCTAATTTACATAAAAATTTTTTAAAGTCCACTTTTTCCCGTTAAAAGTTTTTTTTAACATTTTATCATTGAAAAATTTAAAACATACACAAAAGTAGAGATAACATTTGCAAGGGAATATCAGGTCAATTCCAACACATGGCAACCCAATGAGACAGGAGAAGTACCTCACTCACTCACTGCCATAGAGTTGATTTTGACTCATAGTGACCCCACAGGAAAGAGCCTTATCTTTCCATTGGTGGTTATGAACAGCTGACCTTGTGGATAGCAACCTAACACATAACCCACTATACCACCACAGGTTCTCGGATAAGAATATGGCCCCCATAAAGGTACTGGACATGAAAGCTCTAGGCGCTTCCTGGTTGGTAGGAGACATTGATACATGTGAGCGTAGACCTGTGATGGCATTCCCTTTGGGGGAGCCCTTCTAGACCTTCCTCCATGTATCTCTTTTCTTTATGCTGACCCTGATAGGTCTCCTTCTGTTATCATAAATTTGCCCTCATTAGAATAGCACTTTCTGTGAGTTCTAAGAGTCATTCCAATGAATTATCAGACCCAAAGGAATAGCGGCTACCTGCAGATGAAGGAGCATCAGTGATACCCCAAGTTTACAGCTGACATGCTGAAAAGGGAATGGGGAAACTCCAAATCTGAAGCCAACAGGTCAGAAGAAATGGTTTCCTATAGACAACTAAGCTTGCAGCAGACATCTGCATATATGGCATTTTAGACAGTCCTTTTAACTTGTCAGATCTAACCTCAATCCAGGCGTTTTACTCTACGAGTGACATCGACTTGATAGCAGTGAAAAGACAGAAAAGACAACGTGTGCAGTTGGTGTCAGAGATAATCGAAAAATGAGAGGGTGGGGTCTTGATTCATCTTCACATTGGGGCATTGAATCTATGTCAACTTTTACCTTCACGCCAATCTTCACAATAATCTTGTGAAGATCTGCTGTTAACTGTATTCTAAAGATATTGAAGCTCAGGAAGGGTAAGTGGCTTACTCCAAAGAACACAATCAGTTAATGTCAAAGCTGGTACTAAAACCCATGTTGCCAAATATTAAATTCCTCCACCTTTCCGTGGTATGGATAAGTACACTCACAAAGGCAGGGAGCCCTATCAACAAGTATATTAACAGTTTAGAAATGGCCCCTCCAGAACATAATACACAGATGGGAGAAACAGTTAACTTTCTGAATTTAACTGTACCCATTACAGCATTCTTTCCCTCTCAACTTTTTGTCCTAATGCTAGATAGTACCCACACACCTCATCTTAAAGCCATTAGTCAAACTCCATTAAAAAACTTAAAGGAATCACAAGCTATAGATTCTAGAGTTGAGCATGATGGGCTATTAAAAGAGAGAATTTAGGTCAGACTCATATTTACAATACAAAATTCCTGCAGGGTCCCCTATTGTAGCCTAGAATGAGCTTAGAGCAAGGTGCTCCACATAATTGTACACAAGAACTAGTGGGAATTGGACCATGTTCCCAGAGTTATCGTAAGGAGTAGAAGGTAATACATGGATGACTGATGCTTATTTAGAACAGGAATGTGAGGAGACACTGCACCCAACTTACCTGCACTACAGAAGCTGGAGCAGTCTGGATGGGACCAGACAGCACAAGACTCAAGATGCACATTCTCTATGCTCCATCCAAAACACCTGAGTGATCTTGGGTAAATCACCAAACATAGCCAAGCATCAGCTTCAATGAAAGTAAAGTCAAAAGAAAGTAAGAGATGGTCCCTAAATATCCAAGTACACTACAGGTTTAGGACAGGCCCCAAGCATGCTGCAGAACTGGTGCAGACGCTCAGCAGATGTTTACTGCACCATCCATCTACTGGCAAGACTATATTTATGGTTAACCCTGGTAAGCATGATTAGGGACTGGTTCTCTAATTCTGTTTTATGGGTTTTGTGGGCTGTGGGGGACAAATAAATCAAGCAGGAATTTACCAAGTCTGACTGGGCACACACCGCCAGTATTCAAATGAGACTGGAGTCTGCAAAACAAGCAGATAGTATCCTCCCTCCAACTCAGTTCAAGCCCGGTAGAAGACTAGAATCAATGGAATTAAACATGGAGAAGAAAAGTCAAAAAACAAACCTATTTTTATGATGCCACTATGGCTACAGCCAAATCCACTTTGAGGCTAAGACAAGAGGACATAAAGGCCCTCACTCTGCCTGAGGGGTAATAATTTCAGTCCCCTTCATCATCAGCCGAAGGCCGTAACAGGCTCTCTACCAACTAGTGCAGGGCTCTCTTAGATGGCAGGAGTCCCTGGGTGGCAGAAATGGTTAAATGCAAAGTCAAGGGAAATAGAGGAAAGAGCTGGGAGGCAAAGGGCATTTATAGAGGTCCAGATAAAGACATGTACATATGCAAATATATTTACATATGAGGATGGGGAAATAGACCTATGTGCCTATATTTATAGGGTTAGTACTAAGGTAGCAGAAGGACATTGGGCCTCCACTCAAGTACTCCCTCAAAGCAAGAATACTTTCTTCTATTAAATTGGCATTCTATGA
>NW_022111324.1:633421-659898 GCF_000313985.2 Echinops telfairi | reverse complement strand
AAAACGATTTTTTTAAATGTACAAAAAAAAAAAAAGAAATGGTTAAATGCTAGGCTGCTTATAAAAAGGTTGCTGGTTTGAGTCCTCACAGAGGTACCTTAAAAGAAAGGCCTGGTAATCTACTCCAAAATAATCAGTTATTGAGAGCCATGTGGAGCACAGTTCTACTCTGACACACGTGGAGTCACCATGAATTGAATCAACTTAATGGAAACCATTTTCTCTGATGATATGCAAACTAACAGGCTTCCAAGAAGTCTAAGAAGGTAACAAAGTCACAGAATAAGTAGGCCACTGGGAGGACCTTCAGACCCCATCCTCTTGGTCACAATCAGCAGAAGCACAAATCCTAGGGGACAGGAAATTATATTGTGGACATTGTTCATAGTAAGCATTCTTCTAACTGCTATGTATGGTTGCTTAAGTTTTTCAAGACTATAAAGATGTACAGACTACGCCCCACAAATCTGTCCATAGCCTGAAGGAGACAAAATGCCCTTTATACACTCACCTACTGATGCCCTCGGCATCACAAGTACTGCCTGCATCTAAAAAGCACTCTATTCATACTTGCTGGCTAGATAATTCTGAAAAATCCACACCACCACCCATGATTTCTTTCACAATTGTCCTCTGGTCAATAACAACTTACGGTGACCTCATGGTTGTCAGAGTAGAGCTGTGAGCCACAAGGTTTCCAATGGCTGATATTTTAGAACTAAATCACCAGGCCTCTGTTCTGAGACACCTCTGGATAGACTCTAACAACACCCAACCTTATAGCGAGTAGCTGAGCGTGTTCATCATTTACACCACCCAGACTTGCATTCCAGGATGATCCGTGAAGCCCGTTGCTGTCAAGTAAATCGTGATGCATGGTGGGCCCTGTGTATCGCAGTACAACTGTGCTCCATCGGGCTGGTTCTTTTCAGAAGTAGGTCAACGGGCCTTTCTTCTGAGACTCTTGTGGATAGATTTCGATCTCCAGCCTTTAGGTTAACAGCTGAGCTCATTATCCATTTGCACCACCAAGGGACACCTCCATCCCACGATTCTAGTATCTAAATAGCATCACCCTTCCAGCCTTCATTATCCCTAAAGCCTGCAGCAATACACAGGAAGTATTTACTGAGCGCATGAATGGAATTCTCTGTCCACAATCCTCTTGTTATTTCAGATATTTCCACTTACCCGCTCATCAAAGGAGGGAGATAGCTTTATCAGGATATGCTCTGAAAGGCGGCAGGCAATAGATCAAGAGTTCCCGGGCTGGCTCCACTGGGAACTGCCTTTCACTAGCTAAGGGATTTTATATCACTCTGCGGCTGGGCTTACTTTCCCTACCTGTAAGTGGAAATAATAACAATGGTCTCAAACAAAAGACCTAGAGATCAAACCCAGCAAAGTATTTCAAACACTGCAAAAGAAAACAGGCTGGGTTGGGCACTCAGGAAGTAAGAAAGAAAGAAGAAAGGCATGTCTGAATTCACCTGCTTCTTGAAGAGACCCTTTTTCCCTGACGGCAAAATACACTTACCTAATGGTTTTTCATCATTGGAGGTCACTATCGCAGTATTAAGGCCAAACAAGGTGAATGATGGAGAGGAGAGATTACTACTCAAATTTGCCTTACCAGTCCATGCAGGAAGGCCTCACAACTACACCTTCTTCTCATAATTCACTCAAAACTCACTGCCAGCAAGTCCATTTCAATGTCGACTCATAATAACCCATCAGGCAGGGTAGAACTGTCCCATGTGTTTCTCAGACTGTAACTCATTATGCGAGTAGAGAGCCTCATTTTTCTCCTGCGGAACGGCTGGTGGTTTCAAACTGCTGACCTTGTGGTTAGCAGCCCAATGTGAAACCTCCACATCCCAGGTACTCAACAATAAGTATCTGAGTAACAATAAGTGCATGGTATCTGAGCTTGCTCGTCTTTCCATTTATTAGTCTCATTTCTCCTGATTAGATGTATATTAATAGAGTACCTGTCATGCACCAGGCATTAGTGCACATATGTAAATTACTGTCTCTTTGTCCAAAAGAACAAAAACATTATTGTGAGAGACTGGGATGCATAAATGTCAATTCGTCAAATTACCAGTCTTAAACTATTATCCAATGAAAAGCATAGAGCTTTCAGAGAAATATACCAGAGAAATTTCAACAACAAAAAAACTAATGGGATGTGATTAAAAAATTCAACGGAAATGACAAAGCCAAGTCCTTGGGCTCTGTTCTTAATGCTGCCATGGAAGAGCGGTGGTGCTGTTGACGATACCCTCTGTTCCTATCCCCGATGACTACACACAAACACAGCAGCTAAATAACGTGTGCCTCCAGTTTAAGAAAACTCACTAGCTAAAACACTGAAGGTATTAAATTAAAAAGAAAAAAAAAAACAGTGACTACCCTTTCATTTACTCTCCAAAAGGCCTGATGACTTTACAGTTGTCTGTTTGCTCATTACTCGCAGGGAATTTTGGAAGTTTGGATCTGAGAGACTGGAATGTGTACATGGAAGTATTCTGAATTGCTTGTGGTGCCAATCCTATCCTTTATTACTAATCAACAGCCTGGAACAAGTCACCGTCATCTCTGTCCTCCAGTCCCCACATCTGAAGAATAACAGAATTGATTTAGAATCTAAATCTTAGATGATCTCCAAGGTCCCTTCCAACTGGGACACTCTTGGGATGCTATAGCTTATTCTTCCTATATGTTCTACAGGCCACCACCACCCCTAGGGAAGTCATCATTACCGTGTGCCCACATACTGGTTGACAGATCAGTTACAGCCAACAGCTAGAACACAGCAAGACTGCACAGCGCTCAACATGTTCCTGGGCTACGTGCAAGGCCCTCTCACTGTGAGGCGTGGGAAGAGACAACTTGTGATCTTTTTCTTCCTTTAGCTGTTCATCAGTATGCTGCTCAAACATAACTATGCACAGCAGAATTTATTCAGTACTTCTCTTAAATTCTCAAGTACTCACACCTTCACTGTCTGGTGAAAAATAATGTTTTAAAATGTCACCAATTTTGCATTATTGAGTGAAATTGAAAGATGATAACACAGATTCTAGACAAGATGACAACAATGGTTGCACTATACTTACTGGATCTTCCACAGTCCTACACAGAGAGAGACAAAGCAACTGAATAACAAAAATTAAAACTCATGCATAACATTCAACAAAACTTGGTAACAAGGTGTCCCAGTAAATTAAAAATACAGGCAGATCATGAACAAGGCCACCATACTATTGGTTATCTATGCAGGAAAACACAAAGAGAAGCAGCAGGGTACCTGACACACCTAAGAAGAGAACCTCCAACGAGCCCACAGCTATAAATTGAAATAGGGAAAGAACACATAACAAGAGATCAGGGGGAGGGGAGACACAGAAGGGGAGGAGAGATAGGAAGGGAAGGCCATCAAGAAGCCTAGGAAGGAAAAATATGTTCGGAGACTGATTATGGAAGCAACAGCTACAATTATGTTTTATATGACTGAACTTTGGAATGATATGTCATATGTATTGAGACCCAAGCTACAGCAAACTAATTGTTAAAAAAGCATAGATCCAGGATGGAGTTCTGGGCTCGCACTAAATCCTAACTCCAACTTAAGAACAATTAGTTCTTGTATTATGGCCCTGCTCGATACTCACCTTCATGAAATGATCACTGAAGGTAAGGGTGCTACAGCAAAGTGTGGTGTAAGATATAACAAAATAATAATAATTTATAAATTATCAAGGGTTTATGGGGGAGGGGACAGCCAGGAGGGAGGGGGAAAATGAGGAGCGAATACCAAGGGTTCAAGTAGAAAGCAAATGTTTTGAGAATGATGAGGGAAACAAATGTACAGGAATACTTGACACAATGGATGTAGGTGAGGATTGTGATAAGAGTTGTACGAGTCCCCAATAAAATGATTTAATCTTAAGAAAAGAAAGTAGATGGTACCCAGCTGTAGATGATATCAACAGAAATAGCAACTGGGGTCTTAAAGGCTTTTCAAACAAGCAGCCATCTAAGCAAGGAATCAACTAAGTCCACCCAGAAGAAGCACACCAGTTAGTGTGATCCAAAGATGACAATTACAAAATTCAAATATGAAGAGAAAAGTATCAGAGCTAAAATTATGAACACCCAATTTGTAGAAGGCTATCAAGAAGAGTGGGAGCTGAAAACCCATCTGCAAAGTATACAGTCAGACTGAGCCACTGGCAGATCCACTAGAGCAGTAGTTCTCAAGCTTCCTAATGCCGCCACTCTTTAATACAGGTTCCTCGTGTTATGGTGACCCCCCAAACACAAAATTATTTTCATTGTTACTTCATAACTGTCATTTTGCTACTGTAATGAAGTGGGTGACCCCTGTGAAAGAGTCATTCGACCCCCAAACGGGTTGCGACCCACAGACTGAGAACCACTGCACTAGAGCAAGGCAAGCATCCTGAACAGCCATATTAGCAAGCAGAGACCATTGTAACCTTGATTATGCTGGACAGAACCTATACTCGGCCAGTCGACCTCCCCATAGACACGTCCTGAATTTGTAAAAATCTACTCACCAGAACAGGGTTCCACGTTGAAGAGAAACGGCTGTGAGTGGAATCAAAATCAAGAAGGAAAAGAACCGCAGAGACAAAGGACAGAGGAAGTTCAGGTAAAAGTAAGACGAAGCAACAGAAAACATTTCCCCACCAGAGTTATCATTTGACTCTACTACAATCTCCTCGACAATACTCTCTGTCTGATCACCAGGTTATTCCCAGACCTCAGCTGTGGTCAGAGGGAATCACTGGAGGCTGATTCCCTGTGTCAATCTTTCAAATGTATTTTGGGCTTCCATTCCTATCCCCAGACTTCTGAAAACCAGAATTTCACAATTTAAGCTCTGATACCATTCCCTCCTTTGGATTTGGGTTATATCATTTATAATCCTTGGATCACAATATTTCTGTGTTTGTTCCTTGTGGGCTTAGTTGACATCTCAGTTAGATGGCTGCTTACAAATAACATTCTTAAAAATTGTGCATATATATATATGAAAACAATAAACTAGGAAGCCCTTTGACATTAGAAAAGCTAGCAAGCCAAGTTTCTATTTAAGGATTTACTAAATCAATGACAGAAAAATATCTAGGTCAAACTTATAAATGTTTCTATGAGGAAAAAACAAAAACAAAATAGCATCTCTAAAGACAATGAAAACAATGCCACCAAGATATACTTGATAAATAGTTTAAAATATAACAGTTCTCTCAAAATACGCTAAAAAATATTTTAAATTATATAAAATATTAAAATAATATAAATTAGAATGAGGAAAATTCAGAATTGAAGTGATAGAACACAATAAAAAATAAGGAAGTTGTTTGTTTTTAATCGTGTTAAAAATGAAAACTAAATTAAAAGGAATACAAAAAATAATAATAAACCTAACAAATATTTGGAGATAATTAGGTGAAATATATTATTTTTTAATTAAAAAGAAATTTAGAACATGATAAACAGTAACAACAAGATCAAATCCATTGCTACTGAGCCAATTCTAACTCCGAGACCCCGCAGGACAAAAGAGAACTGTCCCATCAGGTTTCCAGAGCAGCAATCTTTATGGAAACAGGCTGCTATATCTTTCTCCTGAGGTGGTGGGTTTGAACAACCAACCTCTGGTTAGCAGTCAAGATGAGCCACCTAAGTTCCACTTGAAAGAGATAAAAGGGACTGGAAAGTGACAAATACTAAAGCTAGGCAAAGAAGACCAACACATACCTAAGAAGGGCCCTTAAAGAATAAAACCAGAGCAAGCAGAGATTTCTAAAACAATAATTCATGAAGACTCTCCTGAAAAAGTAACTGAACCCTCATATTGAAAGAACACAATGTGTACCAAAGAATATTGAATCGGAGCAACTAGTGCAAAGACATAATCTAATAAGATTAGTGTACCTTCAAGAAAAAGACATTTGGGCATCTAAGCAAAAAATTTAAAGTATATGAATTATAAGGGATGAAATTGGCCTAACGCCAGATTTAGACAGCTTTCAGACAAAAGAAGATGAAATAACATTTAAAATATTCAAAGAAAGAGCATGTGAAACAAGGATGTTATATCTATCAATGGTGACCTTCACATATAAAGAGGACAGACAAAAAAGGTTACCAACATGGGAAAACTCAGGCAGGGATTGTTGTTCTCATGAGCCCTTCCTGAAGATACTGGGGAATTAACTTCAGATAGCCAAAATGCCTAAAGACATAGATATAAGTATTAGAAATAAGTATTTTTTAAATCATTTTATTGGGGGCTCTTACAGTTTTTAGAACAATCCATACATCCATTGTGTCAAGCACATTTGTACATAGGTTGCCATCATCATTTTCAAAACATTTTCTTTCTACTTGAGCCCTTGGTATAAGCTCTTTTTTTTTCCTCCCTCCCCACCTTCCCTCATGAGACCTTGATAATTTATAAATTATTATTATTTTCATATCTTAAAACCAACCACTGTCTCCCTTCACCCATGTTTTTGTGTTCGGCCCCCTGGGGAAAGGGGGCAGTTATATGTCGATCATTGTGGTCGGTTCCCCATTCTCCCCCTACCCTCATGGTATCGCTACTCCCATTATTGTTCCTGTGGGGGTTTTCTGTCCTGGATTCCATGTGACAAGAGCTCTTATCTGTACCAGTGTACATGCTCCAGTCTAGCCAGATGTGTAAGGTAGAATTGGGGTCATGATAGTGGGGAGTGAGGTAGCCTCAAGGAACCAGAAGAATGTGTGTTTCATCGGTGCTGTACTGTGCCCTGGTTGACTCATCCCTTCCTTGTGACCCTTCTGTAAAGGGATGTCCAATTGTCTACAGATGGGCTTTGGATCTCCACTCATGCTCCCCCTCATTCACGTCGATATGATTTTTTGTTCTAAGTCTTTGATGCCTTATATCAAAACCGCATGATCACACGGGCTAGTGTGCTTCTTCCATGTGGACTTTGTTGCTTCCCAGCTAGATGGCCGCTTATTTACTTTCAAGCCTTTAAGACCCCAAACACTATATCTTTTGATAGCTAGACACCATCAGGTTTTTTTAAATCATTTTATTGGGGACTCATACAACTCTTATCACAATTGTGTCGAGCACATTTGTACATTTGTTGCCATCATCATTCTCAAAACATTTGCTTTCTACTTCAGCCCTTGGTATCAGCTCCTCATTTTCCCCTCCCTCCCCATTCCCTCATGAACCCTTGATAATTTATCAATTTTTATTAATTCGTCATGTCTTACACTGTCCAACGTCTCTCTTCACGCACTTTTCTGTTTTCTGTTCTCCAGGGAGGAGGTTATATGTAGATCCTTGTATTCGGTTCCCCCTTTCTACCCCATCTTCCTCCACCCTCCAGGTATCGCCACTCTCTCACTACTGGTCCTGAGTGGTTCATCTGTCCTGGATTCCTTGTGTTTTCAGTTCCTATCTGTACCAGTGTACATCCTCTGGTCTAGCCGGATTTGTAAGGTAGAATTGGAATCACCATAGTGGTGGGGGGGAAAGCATTAAAGAACTTGAAGAAAGTTGTATGTTTCATCGTGGCTACACTGTACCACTGTACCCTAGCGGGCTTGTCTCCTCCCCACAACCCTTCTGTAAGGGGATGTCCAGTTGCCTACAGATTGGCTTGGGTCTCCACTCCACACTCCTCTTCATTCACAATGATATGATTTTTTGTTCTTTGATGCCTGATCCCTGATCCCTTCTACACCTCATGATCACACAGGCTGGTGTGCTTCTTCCATGTGGGCTATGTTGCTTCTGAGCTAGATGGCCGCTTGCTTACCTTCAAGTCTTTAAGAGCCCAGACACTCTATCTTTTCATACCTGGGCACCATCAGCTTTCTTCACCACATTTGCTTATGCACCCTCATTGTCTTCAGTGATCATGTCAGGAAGGTGAGCATCATGGAATGCCAGTTTAATAGAACAAAGTGTTCTTGCATCGAGGGAATACTTGAGTGGAGGTCCAATGTCCATCTGCTCCCTTAATACTAAACCTATAAATATATGCACAGAGATCCATTTCCCCATCATCATATATATATTTACATTGTACATGCCTTTATCTAGGTCTATATAAATGCCCTTTGCCTTCTAGTTCTTTCCTCTATTTCCTTTGACTTTCCTCTTGTCCCACTATCATGCTCAGCCTTCATTTGGGTTTCAGTAATTCCTCTTGGTTACATTGCCCTTGATCAAGCCCTACCAGGCCTCTTACACCCTCCTCACCACTGATTTTGGATCACTTGTTGTTCCCTTGTCCATGGGTTTGTTAACACCACTTCCTTTCCCCCATAACCCCCTCTCCCATGTCTCCTCAGAACCATTAGTCCCATTGTTTTCTCCTCCAGATTGTTTATCCAGCCTACCTTATCTAGATAGACCTGCAGAGATAATAATATGGACAAAAACAAGATGGAGCAAAAGAAAACAACAAAGAAAAGCCTGCAAATAGTTCAAGATCTGTTTGTTGACCTTTAGGAATGTTTTTCAGTAGAGTCTGATGTAGTGCCATGCCCTGGCCCCAAAGTCTATTTTTGGTATTCCCTTGGGACTTCCTTGCTCTGTTCCCCTTGTTGTTCTGTTGCATACCCTTAGTGTTTCGCTCCAGTGTGGTGGGGTTAGATCGGGCGCAATTCCCACACTGTCTCCAGTGTTGTCCCCTGTAGGGCTTTGGATCAGTGAGGGATGTCGTGTCTAGTAGTGGGGCCAGCCATATGGTCCTCTCTGTGCATTGGCTGCTCTGAGCGGGAATATTGTCCTCAAAGCTTGGTGGGTCAGGATGTGCTCCACACTCTTCCTCCCCCTTCACTTGCTTCCATCAGCTTTCTTTACATTTGCCATGCGTCCATTTTGTCTTCTGCAATCATGTCGGGAAGGTGAGCATCACAGAATGCCAGGTTATTAGAACAAAGTGTTCTTGCTTTGAGGGAGTACTTGAGTTGCACAGATGCGTGTTTAAAAAAGCAAGCAACGTAAATTTATGATTTCCACATCAGACAGAACCCTACTTACAAGTGCCATTTTAACAACCAGTTTGTCAAACTCAACAAAAAATTAAGTATCGGTTTTGCCAAACTGGTGCAAACTGGCTAAATCCCACCACTGTTTATGAGTTACACTGCTGACCCCAAGATTGGCAATTCAAATCCACCAACTTCTCTGAAGGAGAAAAATGAGGCTTTCTGCTCCCATAGGATGAACCGTCTCAGAAACCCACAGGGGCAGTTCTACTCTGTCCTATACTTCACCATGAGTCATAAACAACAGGATGGTAGTGAGTGGGTCTTAGTAGTCTCTCACATTTTTCAAGAATCCAGGTAATGCTACAGTGCATTCAGGATGTAAGCACTACATAAAAAATTAGGATTCTAAGGCAGCAAGTATAAGGATTAGTCCTTGGGGATAGGCAACAAATGCCAATTTTAAGAGCAAGACACTGGCCCCTAATGCAATCCCTGCCGCTGTAGAGGACACAATAGGCCGCTTCCTGCTTGAAGTTCAATAAAATTCAAAATTTGATCTAAATGTTTTTCTCTTTTGCCTTTCTACAGTTTGACCTGACTCTACAAAATTCACCTCTTTTGCAGCAATAGGGCAAAATTTATGACTAAGACTTTAAAAGATTTTTTTTTCCTCCACAGAGAAGCAAAAGGTGTAAACACTTGAGAACATGAGTCAAGTAATGAATAAATCCTGCTTGTGTGCAGTTATATTTGAGCACAGGACTGATGAACAGCTAAGGGAAGAAAAATACGTCTCCTCCCACGCCTCAAAGAGAGAGGGCCTTGAACGTGGCCCAGGAACATGTTGAGTGCTGTGCCATCTTGCTGTGTTCTAGCTGTTGGCTGTAACTGATCTGTCAACCAGTATGTGGGCACTAAGAAATCGGGTTATGACTTCTCTAGGGGGAGGGGGCGGCCTGTCAAATATATGGGAAGAATAAGATACAGCATCCCAAGAGTGTTCCAGTTGGAAGGGACCTTAGAGATCACCTAAGACGTAGATTCTAAGTCAACTCCATTTTCTGCAGATGAGGGGACTGAAGGAGGAGAAGAATGTGACTTGCTCCAGGGTGTTGATCTTGTAATAAAGAGTAGGATTGGCACCACAAGCAGTTCAGAATGCTTCCATACCACATTCCAATCCCTCAGACTCCAACCTCCCTGTTGGGTAAAAAGTAAACAGACTGATGTGAAGTTAAATAAAAAATTAAGAATAGACTAGGATAGGGAAGTAGGGGGAATGACTCCCTCCTGCCACATGACTTTTCCCCTTCTAAGAAGTGAGTCAGTTGCCTCAAGTGTATGCCCTTCAGAGATATTTTAAATGAAAAAAACAACTTCAAGCTACTGCTGGAAAAAGGAAATAAAGCCTGACTAAGAAGCTCAGTAATGTACGGTGCCTGACATCTACGGGGTGGTGGTTCCTCCAACAAACTAAACCCTTGCTGCACGCCTGTATTTACTGAGAAGCTCTGCTGGTGCTGTGGAAATACAAAGTTGAAGGTCAACCACCCCTCACCAGGCCTACTGGTGTGCTATGACAAGAAGACAATTAACATTAGTCATGTATACCAAATGACACTGCAGCAATTCAAGGCATAATGCACACAGAGTAGGACTTTGAATTGGTTCGTGTTGTTTCAGTCATGGCCAAGAAAATACAAGCAGAACAGACTCGGATTTTCAAGATCGGGGTAAACCAGAATGATAACCGAAGGGGGAAATCACAAGCAGGAGCCCTACTAGAAACTCAATCTCCCTCTTAAAACACAAGGGCACCAAATGGGTTATACAGGCACTACATATCTTGCTGATACAGTGGTGCCTTACTGAAAGATGCCAGCTGACCTCCTAGCTTTGAAGGTATGCTGCCCTCCACAGCTGTGCAAATAGTCCAACTTCATGCATCAGGCTCCTACGCCTCTTCCCAATCTCCCACTGTAGGGCTTTAGCCCATAATTTTTTCCATTCCAGATCACTCAAACTTTTTAAAACTTTAAAATGTGGGTCTGTTCCAGTTTCACTTCACTGAACCCGCCCTGACATATAGTAGTTGAGAGGGTCAGGGAGAAACTAAGCCTCAAAAGATGAAGAGAGAGTTCAAGTATTCATTCTAGGACCATCACTACAAAGCCAGCTTCAGGTCACAAGCTAATTCACCTTCGGTATGAGAAAAATATTACGAAGATGCAATAAATGAGACCCACATCATGAAATTTTTTTTTTTACTATCTTGTCGAGGGAATAGCAGATAGAGGAAAGTCACTAAATACCACAGCCTTTCCACCAAAATCATTTGTATTAAAGATAACCAATACAATGTGGAGGACAATTGGTCCAGACGGGGGGAGTCCTACTACATTGGGATCCCATCCCTTGCAGAAGCATACAGATAAATATGGTAAGAAGCTAAGCAGTGTTCACTCTGTGACTTCAACTCCATGCGTTCAATTTTGAGATCAATAATGTATCCATAATGTGTCAGGCATTCTGATATGCTCTGTAAACTCCAAGTGAAATCAGACATGATACTAATTTATGGATCTCACAGATGGAGAAAGTACGGGGCAGATCTCTCACAGGGGGTGTGTAGGGGTAGAGTAGGACGTATGTGTTGTTAGGTGCCATCAAGTTGGTTGCCACCCTTAGTAATCCCATGTACAACAGGACAAACCACTGCCTGGTCAGGCACCATCCTCCCAGCTGCTGCTAGGTTTGAGCCCATTGTTGCTGCCACTGCGTCAATTCCTCCTCCTGGAGAGTTGTCCTCATTTTCATTGACACTATTTTACCAAGTATGATGTCCTTTCCAGGCACTGATCTCTCCTGACATCATGTCCAAAGTACCTGAGGCAAATAGCCACCATCCTTGCTTCTCAGGCTTCTTCTAAGACAGAGTGGTTTGTTCTGCTGGCATTTTTGGGTACTTTCAATGTGTTTGCCAATACCATAATTCAAGTACATTGATTCTTCTTTGGTGTTCTTTTGTCAATGTTCAAGTTTCACATGCATATGATGCAACTGAAAATCCCATGGCCTGGGTCAGGCACACCTTAGTCCTCAACACGACATCCTTGCTCTTCAACACTTTAAAGAGATCTTGCGCAAGATTTGCCCAATGCAATGCATCATTTGATCTCTTGACTGTTGCTTCCATGAGCATAGATGGTGGAGCCAACCAAGATAAAATCCTTGACAGTTTCAATCTGTTCTCCATTTATCATGATGTTACCTGATGGTCCAGTTGTGAAGATTTGAATTTCTTTACATTGAGTTGTAATCCACACTGAAGGCTGCAACCCTTGATCTTTGTCAGCAAGTGCTTCAAGCCCTCATTTTCAGCTGCATATTGCAGTTTGTTAATAAGCCTTCCTCTAATCATGATGCCATATTCTTCCTCAGATTGTCCAGCTTCTTGGATTATTTTCTCAGCATACAGATTAAATAAGAAGACAGAAATAATTACAATGTAACAATTAACAAAAAGCCTAAGGATACAAAGGAAGTTGCTGCCTACTTTGTCAATAAGGTATATCCCAATTTCATTTGCTTGAGAAACCTACACTGAATCTGCCATCAATGACTCATAGAAGCTCTCTCTAGAGTTTTCATATTTCAGAAACTCCCACTTCCAAGAAGCTGAGAGGAAGAGAATTCCTAATTCTAACTTACTGAGATAGTGACCTACCTGCGGTCTATGTGCTTTTATCAACTAAACTAGCATCACACTCAACTTTTATCTGTTTTCACAGTAGGTCAATATGGTAAGGAAAATTTTCATTGTTGTCATTTTAACTAAATAGACATTGTGGTGGATTGAACTGTGTTTCCCCCCAGCCCCAAATATATATCTTGTAAATCCTAACCTCTATGCCTATAGTTGCAGTCCCATGAGGGAAAGAGTTGTCTTTGCTATTTTAATGAGACAGGCTTATTATAAGGTATCTCTAAAACCAAACTCTTTGCAGGTATAAAGAGATTACGGGGGGAGTGGGGAGGGAGGGGAAAAATGAGGACCTAATGTCTGGGGTTTGAGTGGAGAGAAAATGTTTTGAGAAATGATGTACAAATGCGCTTTACATACACAATTGATGTGTGTATGGATTGGGATAACAGTTGTATGAGCCCCTAATAAAATGTTAAAAATAATAATAATAAAATAAATTTTAAAAAAAATTTTTAAATTTAAAAAAAAAAAGAGATTACGTAAGCAAGCTAAGAAAGAGATGGGAGAGATGCCACACCACATGAAGACTGCCCAGGAGCAGAAGCTAACAGAGGCAAGGACCTTCTTGCAGAGCAGGCAGAAAGAGACGGGCTTCCCCTAGAGCTGACATCTTGAATTTGGACTTGTAGCATTTCAAACAGTGAGAAAATAAACTTTGATTCTTCAAGCCATCCATTTGTGGTATTTCTGTTATAACAGCACTAGATAACTACGACCAACTAAATTGCTTAATCTCGCCAGCCTAATTATATGCCCGATAAACTATGAAATATTAATATAAAATAGCAGGACTGCTCTAAAAGCTAGAGAATTCACTACAGGGCATAAGCACATCAACAGAGCTGATGTTGATTACAACATCAGAGTAAGCAGCATAGAAACATGGAGATGACACGAGTGAAATCCCCTTTCATTCCCATTCAGTCAAACAGTAGAGGGCCCCTCACAGGGACGGTGCCGAAAGCTCTGTCGTGTGAGTTGTAACAGCTCACTTAGATGGAAGCTCGTGAGAAGTAAAGAAGGTGGATTCTTTCTCTTTTCGAGTCCTGATTCTCCTAGCCAAATACAGCCTGGCAATAAGAAGACAACAGATACTTAACAGACGCTGGGTATTCCATCTTTGTCATTCCTCTTGCATGCTTCCCTCGTCTCTGTCCCACCACCGCCATCCTGGCTGCGGTTCTCACGTCTGGACATTAGCACTAGCCCTCAGGGCTCCTCCCTAGTTTTCAACAGTTTCTTCACCGTTCACTCCTCCTGATAGGAGGGGGCTTCAAAAAGTTTGTAGGAAAAGAAATCCATTAACTTTTCACTCTACTTGTCCATAGGCTTTTTGAAGTTCCCCCATAGATCATCACCAGCTAATAGACATTCTTGTTCCCTGCTGTCGATAGGATTAAGCCACAGATCGCAAGCTATAGTCAAAGCCTCCTGGAGTATGGGTCTTCCTACCTCACCATTTGTCCTAGTTTTCTCATGCTCTCTTTTCTCCCTTTAAAAAAAAGACTCTATAAACAACCCCTCGATCCCTTACTCTTACCACACGGCCATTCTTTCCCTCCTTGTCATTTGCCTCGGTCTGCCCACGGCCTTCTTCACTTCTACATGTGATCTTTTCCACTTAGGAACATGCCTTGGCCTCTTGACAACTCCACGGAAGCACACCGGCCCTAGTCCCTTCGCTGCCATATCGTGCCTACGCTATTCGGCAAGCTTCCTAAGCATGTCTATTATGGACCTCTCCGACCGACTGGACTGACACACCAGCTGAAACAACGGGCTCCAGCATGTCAGTGAGGGTAAAGACGGCACAGGACTGGGCAGTGTTTTGTTCTGTGGTGCACAGGGCTGCTATGTGCAGGAACAAAAATCAACCAAACCATTCTCTCCAGAATTGCTTAGTTATGTTCTGAAACTTCAACAATCGTCAATCCATGCTCCTACATGACCCCCTTCCAAAGCCTCTGATTGCATTCCCTTTCAAAGTCACAAAAATGGTCACTAATGGGTACTGCCTCTGAAAACTATCCCAGGCCTAGATAAGAACATGAAAGACTGAGCTCTATCCCATCCCAGCATCCCCCTTTGCCGCCCTCCCCCCCTCCCCGCAACTAGGAAATACACCATGGAGGGTGGGGGGATTCAATGGAAAAATAAGGCCTGATTTCAGGACCAAATCCTTGGTCTGATTTTACCCCATAATTGGATATGGAATTAACTTAGACAGGTCACTTAATCTAACTAAGCCTTAGAAGCCACAGCTATAAAACAGGGAAAATAGCATCTGTCTTGCAGCACTGTTGTGAAAATTAAATGGTAACATCTACAAAGCATCTAGCAGAATTACCAGCACATCATAATGTAGGCTCAATACATCACATTATCATATTAGGTCTCCTCTCTGTGTGCGAGTTTCTTCCCAGCAAGGCTGACTTCCTTCAAGACATTATTTTGTCTCATCTTTTTAAAACCTTCAACATTATGCATGGTGCCCTAAATACAGTAGAAATACAATAAATATTTCCTATGTGATTAAATTCATTTCTATAACTGCATGTAGGAACACATAGAAATTCCAGGAACAGTAGTCAGATTAGAAAGGGCTATGAAGAGGGGAAAAGGTATTACAAGTGTAAGGAACTTATGAAGGAGTACATGATGCATTAAAACCACCAAGGCCTCTTGATCTGCTTGCAAAGCCACCTCTGGCCACTCTACAACTCTAGCACTGTGATTCTCAAAATCTGCTTTACATAAGGATTTCCTGGAGAGCTTTAATAATCCCAATACAAGGAACTTCTCCTTCCAGAAAAATGGAGTAAACTTAACTTTTGCCTTTGTTCCCACTAACTATAACCAAAAACTCTGGACTTAATCCGTAAAAGAAACATAAGACAGCTCTGAATGATGGAGAGAAGGCAGGTCAGCCAGAGACCTCTGCCCAAAGAACAACACAACCATGGATTCCTGGGGTTTTCCTTTTGCCTCGCAGATTGCAGATGGATTGCTGGAGAAGCTGGCAACTCGGATCTGCCTTTAGGCACAGGTTTGTAAAGCCCAAGAAATATTATCTCAGGCCAAACGATTAGGAAAGGGGCAACTTTTAGACAATAGCATGACACAAAACATTTGACAATAACATTGTCTACTCCAAGCAAACAAAATAAAAAACCTGTGGCTACATGTCCACACCATCAACAAAGGCTGACTGGGAAGCCAAGATTTCACTAGACTATGAGTCTAGTGAATGAGTCACCTCAAGGGTGTCAGAGAACTCCAAGTGGGGACCTGCTACTTCCACCTCGGCCCAGCAGTAACAAGACCTCCTCCTCTCCCCACACGGGTGGTGTCAGAGCAAGCTGGTGGTGTGTCAGGAATTGCACACAGTTGGCAAAGGGGCACAGTGTCAGTGGGGCCTAAAGAACAACCATGGGGCACTAGAACTGAAATCTAGTGGGAAATCTGGACATCCACCCGATACCCCACACGTTTGAAGGAGACACAGTCTCATGACAAAATCCAGAGCATCAGGCTGTTGTTAATGAGGTGTTTTTGAGACCGTGCGGACTCACAAAGACCCTATGTACAAAAGAAGAAAACCCCATCCAGTCCTGCTCCACCCCCACAACTGCTGTTATGTTTCAGCATTGCAGCCCTGTGTCCATCGGTCTCGCTGAAGCTTTCCTTTGTTGTTTTTAACTAACCCTCTACTTTACCAAGCACGATGTTCTTCTCCAGAGGCTGGTCCCTGCTGATACCCTGCCCAAATAAGTGAGAGAAGCCTCACCATCCTCTCTTCTAAGCAGCATCTGGCTGTACTTCTTCCAAGAAAGATTTGTTCCTTCTTCTTACAGTCCAGCATTATTTCTATCACCTAGGCCATATTTTCCAACTAAGAATATTTCTTTGTTTCCAACTTTTGTATTCCAATCACCAGTATTTATCATTACATCTTGACTGCATGTTTGATCAATTTCAGACTGTACAAGCTGGTAAAAAAAATCTTCAATTTCTTCATCTTTGGCACTAGTTGTTGTTGCGGAAATTTGAACAATAGTATTATTTGCTCTTTTTTGTGAGCATATAGATATTATCCATCATTGACATCATCATACTGCAGGATAGATCTTGAAATGTTCTTGACGATAAATGTAAAGTCATTCTTCAATCTGTAATTCCTGGCAGACTAGGTCATATGATTGCCTGATTCAAAATGGCAAATACCAGTTCAGTTCACCAATGTCTTCAATTTCCATCTCATTTTTGACAACTTTCAATTTTCCTAGATAGATACTTGGAACATCTCATACTCCAATTATTAATAGTTCTTTGTAGCTGTTTCTTCTCATTTTGAGTCATGCTACATCAGCAAATAAAGATTCTACTCAATTTATACCATTATAGCCTACTCTATTTTGAAGAATCACCTCTTCCCCAACCATATTTCATATGTCTCCCAGTCTGAGGGACTGATTCTCAGGAATATTTACCAATGTTCAGCTGATATGTATAAAGTTTATAGGGCCAATTTTCTTAGAAGTAGATTGCTATGGTGACTGTCGTGAATTGAACTGTGCTCCCACCAGACTGTGTCACCTGGGGTCATGAATCTCAGTGGTTTGGCAGTTATATAATGAGGTAATGTGGTAGTTACACAATGCTACCCCATCAGTCAGTTATAAAAGGATTGAAGACCGGATGTAACGCCCTGAATTTTGTTATAGTCGAGATCTGATGTCAGAGTAGTTTCCATGGAACATGGCTTGTAACATCTTTTACCTTAGTAAGAGCTAACAGGAGAGAGAAGCAGAGAGAGAAAAGCCTACTCCTCCACCCAAAAGAAGAGCTGAGGGCACAGCACATCCTTCGGACCCAAGTCTCTCCTCTGAGAACTTCCTAGATTCAGGGCAAGATTGATGCCGAGACATGAAGCTCTCCAAGTAATACTGAGCCTGAACCTACAGATGCTACAAGGAGTCAAGGACTTTTCCCCTGTGGTAACTCTGTTGTTGAAACACAAGATAACTGAAACAGTGGCCCTACTGGTGTTGGAAATATCAGTAGCACCACTTCCAGAATCACAGCAACACACCCACTACCACAGTACCACAAACTGATGGGCGAACGGCAACTTGAATGAGAAAAAGACAATCCATCAGGGCCAACACCAAGGCACTAGAGATGTCAGAAATGTCTGACCAGACTTTTACAGAAGTCCTCAATTATGAATATACTGGAAACATAGGGAAAAACAGAAAGTCTCAACAAAGAAGTAGAAAATATAAAAACCCCACATACCATGTTAGCTAAATCGAAATCTCTGGGATTATTCGGGAATGATCTGAGTGGTTTGGGTTTTGCTTTTAAAAAAAAAAAAAAAACTTCCTAGAGATTCCTGTGCACCGCCAAGGTTAAAAGCCTTTCCTTTGTCTACCATAGGTTCCCAAACTTATTTGGTCTACTGCTCCCAGCTTCAGGTAAAAAAAAATTACTCAGTGTCCCCTTAGGAATTAAAACCTTTCTTATAGCCCACAATCCTGGATAAAGTGTAGGTATCTGCTTGATTGTTCCCGTGCCCTCCACCCCCAGGGGGCAGTATCACTCGCTTTGGGAAACTGTTCTACCCCTTGGTTCTCATAATAAGATGTAAATCAGGATCACCTGTAAAACATTAAAAAGACAGAGACCTAGGCTCTGAGCTACTCCAAAAAGACTGACACGCTGTTTTTATGAGTTTCCAAGCGATTCTGATACACCCCAAAGTTTGAGAATAGTTGTGCTAACTGCAAATGGAATTTGCAAGTGATTCCACTCCGTTTAAAGAAACTGAAAAACATTTGACCTGAAAGCCAGCTGCAGGTCAATGGCCTTGACAAAAAAGGTGAGGTTTCAATCATACTTTGGACATGAGTGGCCAGAATATAATGTGTTTGCCCGGGGCTCCAAAATTCAAGGAGGAAATAAAATCTACACACATTGAGAAGTCTGTTTGAAGATGTAGCCACACCACAAGTTACATTTGTTGATGGAAAACAGCACAGGAGGGAGATAATACGTTACCTGTCACTGGCCCACAGGAGACATTAATCTTCCTCTTGGCAGAAAAAGAAAATGCTTCCACATGAGTGCCTCTTCCCATTCACAGACCAAAATGGAAAGGGAAGAGTTTGTACTTGGAACAATGGACCCAACGTAGGGGCTTTCCCCACCTGGCATGGCGGGCTGAGAAATTCCACCCCCACCTACCACTGACCAAGGGCACTTGCACCCCTTTCCTTGGCCCTCAGAACCCTTCAAACTCTTATTTTCAAACCCAAAGACAACATCTTCTCAACTGGTCATCTTTCAGCATTTACACACTCCTGGAGGGGTTATAGGAGCCGTGGTGGTGGTGGATATGTAATGGGCTGCTAGTCACCAGGTCAGCAATTCAAAACCACCAACTATCCATTCCTCAGTACCAAGATGAGGCTTTCTACTCCCATAGAAACTCCCACAGTTTTGAAACCCACAAGAGCAGTTCTACTCTGTCTCCTAGAGTGGCTATGAGTAGCCATCAACTTGATGTCAGTGAGTGAAGAGGGGCCCAAGGAGCCCTGGTCGTGCTGTGGGCTAGGCTCCTAAGCCCAAAGTCTGTGGTTCAAACCCACTAGCTGCTCCCATAAAGATTGACAATCTCCACAGCCCTATGTAGGGTCAATGTGAGTAGAAATTATTCAGTGGCTTTGGTTTTGATTTGGGGGGAGTGGGGTACTTAGGGGGCTCTAAGCAGAGAAAAGAATCCTCAGAAATGGAGCAGGGAAAGGCCAAGAAGAGTGTGAGGAAGCAGGCAGAAGTCTGGAGTCCGGAGGCACAGGTCACTGTTAGGCGTGAAGTGCAGGCACAAGAGCCCAGCGAAGACTAACACCCTCAGAGAAGGAAGGGGCACGCAGAATGCCTGCCCTGCAGTGTCCTACTCTCTGTTTCCTCACTAACACCTCGTCTCTACCCAGAAACCCCCAACACGGCCCACCAAAGAGGTCTTTTCACGTGGCCTGCTCCCCAGTGGCACACAGCAGTAGGCCAAGTCGAAGGCCTACTAGTCACCTGCATCATTTTGATGGGGAGCCAAGACCAGTCCCTTTCTTAAGCCGTCTGCACATTCACTCCAACCTGGAAAAATGTGCCTCGGGTTCCTCATTTTCCAGCCGTGATACATCATCTGTCGAGATTAAATTAGTGACAATCCAATGAGTGAATGCCTGCGAAGCGCTTACGACAAAGCGTACAACACAGTGAGTGCGTGACATAAACTAGCTCGTGGCCTTTTGTAAGATGCATAGCGCTAAGGCTAACGGTGGACCCTCTGAGCCACGCTGCCTGGGTTTGCCTTCAGGATCTATCTGTTTCTAGTTGTACACCGTGAACAAATGACTCTGCCTCTCGCTGCCTCAGCTTCCACATTTGTAAAACTAAGATAATTATAGGACCTTCACTATAGCACGGCTGATGGGCGGATTAAATTAATCGCTTCATAGAACGGGCTTGGCAGAGGTCCTGAAACATAGTAAGTGCTTTTTAAATGGCAGTGATTATTATGTTCACTGTCTGTGCTATGGCCAGCACTGAGGCAGACACAGAGAAGTGTGGGGAACAGTCTCCTTGGCCCTTGAGCTCATAGCCTAGATCGGGAGTCGAGAAAGGCACACACGGCCCCTGCAGGAAAGAGCAACACAAAACGTGGGGCAAGTCTGCAAGCCTTTCTTCCTAGTGTGTCCTGCCTCTCTCTTGCTCCTTCCCACTAGACACACCCTGAAGCAGACAGGGTTCAGAATGTTCAGGGTACACTGGATGCTGGGTACCTCTTCTGCCACCCTCATTCCCACAAGAACCCCAGGAGGGAGACCAAGATTTCATTCAACACACAGTGCTGCTCATTTAAACAGTTCCCTCCAAAAAGCACTGTAGCATCAAGAAGGAAGGGGAGGAGCCGTCATCCTCAGTTCTCACAGACATGCAGGTCTCATCAACACAACCTACCAAAAAGCCGCTTGGTGCGACACACAGGGTAGGGATCCCAGGGGTCTTAAAAGTTCCAACACCATGGGCACTGAACTTACTTGAAGCACCATCTGTAACAACATTTAAAAGCCACGGCTCCCGTGTTCAAGAGGAAACATGATGTTGCAGATAAAAACTGAGAAGGAAAATGTGAGCATCACAAGGTATTAATTAATCCCAGGATGCAAGATGCCTTCCACTTAGACTGCCTCTGCTTAAAGGAAGATTTATCCAAGAAATTCCAAGAAAGGCCAGTAAAGATAGACAACCTGTCATATGTAACAGGCTTCTGTGAGTCTTCATCCGACCAGGAATTACAAGGCTGGAACAAATGTTGTTGGTGCACAGCTCAGAACCTAGTTAGCCCTCTTTGTGCCTTAACCAGGGGGCTGACAGCTATTTTAAGCCCGCAAAGTAGCCACACTGTCTGATTTGCAACCTCAGGAATCAAAGTAATGCTACCGCTAGAATGTGGTTCTAAGCAGGCATGTATCATGAAGATAGCGCACTGCTGGTCTAGGGCTACTTCGTGAATTAAAATTAAGCAGAGATGAAAGTTAAAATGACAATTTGTAGGATTTAATAAGAAGAAGGACTATAATAAAAACAGAAGCCAGCACTTGAGCTGACTCTGTGTCAAGCACTGTGCTAAGCATTCACGCACTCAACCAACTAGTTCATCTCCTCCTTCACCCTATGAGGTGTGTGCTATCCGCGTCTGTTTCCCACGCCGCCGAGGAGTGAGGATCAGTTGCTTCCGCAAACTCACACAGCAAGTGAGGAACAGGGCCAAGAGTGGAACCCAAACACAATTTGGCTCCTGAGTAGCTGCTATGCTGGGCTGCTGAGTTAATTCATGAGACAAAAAGGATACAACAGCAAGTTAAAGAGGAAAAAAAATGAATGAGTTAAACAGGCAATAATTCATTCATGAGAACACAACATGCTGGGGAGAAAAACACACATGTTAACCATAAATAATGGTTAACATATTTCATAACATAACATAACATAAAGAAAGCTGCTGTCTTCATGGGCAGCTTTCACAAACAGAAGTCTGCTTTCTGACACTGAGATGGCTGGAATTCTGAACTCAGGGTGCCAGCAACAGGAGAAGGCAAATGTTGTGAGAAAAACACACACCACAATCAATCAATCATATTTACCTGAAACTGGCCTATATTCTATACTCAAAAAATTCTGATTCCATTGCACACCCATCGCTGGAATTTCATTTAATTCAGCAGAATGCTAACTCAGCACTTCCTTTGGAAGGAAGACATAAGAGGCACTCCATGAAGTGGGGACCAGAAACAGGGGCCATGCGAGAGGAGGCCTCAGTAATTAGAGACCATGAGGGACAGGTCCTAAGAAGGGGTTGGGAGGAGCCAGGAGCCAGCTGGGGCACCTTCATTCTTGGGTGACAAATAGTATAGTTGTCATACAAATGTGAGTTTTAGAACTCATATCATTCAGTCAAAACACATACGCAAGACAATACACTCAGTGCTTCATGAGATGCAAAGGGGCAGAGTGGCACAGACCAACACAGCTTCAGTGACTCTTTACGGGCCTCCTGTCTCTCCCTTTCTGAAAGATAGTTTATGCCATCTCACTCACATGGGACGTTTCTGAGCCTGCAAATGTCAAAGTTCTTAGCCTGCTAGTTAAGGCTGTCATCTTTGATTTGGGACAGTTGTCTTAATGGTCTTGTTTTTAATCCAACTGGAAAGTATTCACTGAAGGTCTCCAATGATTTCCTACCCCTCTCTCTGGCCCAGGTTGACTATGACTTGGTTAAGGGGTTGCTACCTCTCCTCTAAGTTGAAGGCACTGACCGAGCCTGCCTTGTTTTAGTGCTGTTTGCCCATCAGATTTTGATGCCTCTATACTTCCACTCATTTTTTTACGCCACCTCATATTTTTGAGCAGGCAAGGGCTGAGCCAGTAGGAAAGATGATATAGGGATGCATAGTGGGAGTAAGTGAGTGAAGGTGCTAACTAACAGAAGGAAGATTCAGAAGAAGAGGCTAAAAGTGGATGGAGAACAAGAGGAAGGCAAGCCAGGGAGAGAGAAATTGGACGTCACTAAAATTTAAAATGTTCATGCTTCCATGGACACTAAAAAGAGACAACTCATAGGAGAAACCATACACCTGACGTCTTGGCAAATCATCTACTTGTTAAAGAACTTATCTCAATAACATATAAAGAACTCTTGTAGCTCAACAATTAAAAGATAAACAGCTCAAATTTTTTAAATGAGCCAAGGTTCTGAGAGGCATTTCTCTAAAAATGATATACAAATGACCGACATGTGAAAAGATAACCAACATCATTGGTTATCAATGTACATCAAAACCACAATGAAAAAGCATCTCATGCCACTATGATGGTTATGATCAAAAAGTCAGATATCAGCAAGCGTTGGTGAGCTGGTAAAGACACTGGAAACCTTATACACTGCTCGTGGGAATGTAAATGATGCAGCACTGTGAGTGAGGACCGTGGATTTCCTCAGATGGTCAAACACAGTTATCTTACAACCCAACAACAGTACTTAAAAAATGTCCACACAAAACTAATATGCAACTGTTTGTAACAACACTACTCATACCAAAACTACACATACTAGACAATTGGTCACATACTAGACAATTGGTAAAACTAACCAAAATGTCAAATAAAGTGACACACAAAATATAGTCTGTCCATACAGCACAATATTATTCAGTCATTTAAAATAAATTAAATTCTGTTTCTTAAATTGTTCTTGTTATTTTCAATTTGATTCTGATCCTGAATCTTAACTTACATCCCTAGTAAATCACATCATTGGATCGGGGGAGAGTACTGGTACACGCTTCAACATGGATGCACATTAAAAACATTATCATACAAAAGGAAAGAAGCCAGTCACAAAAGACCACATATTATGTGATCCCATTCATATGAAAGCCCATGTAGTAAAGTGAAATTTCTTAATCTGGCTCTTCTATGTCTCTGTAACTCCCAACAAGTGATTGGATGGGGCTATACAAATATGTATAACACTAATACCAAAAAACTCAACAACTCCCTGCCATAGGAGCCAATTCCAACCCCTCACGATCCTATAAGACAGGACAGAACTGCTTTTCTGGGTTTCCAAGTCTGTAACTCTTTAGAGAAGTAGAAAGTCTTCTTTCTCCGGCAGAGTGGCTGATGGTTTCAAACTCCTAACCTTGTAGTTAGCAGCCCAAGGCTGCTACTACTACAGCAGGGCTCCTGTAACACGAATAGAGGGGATTAATCTGTGTTAGTTGCCACTCCAATGGCTATGAGGATAAGCAATATCAGAAGCAAGTACAGGACCATCAAGGAAAAAGAACCACCAGTGGAGTACATTTGAGATCCCTGTCTGAAGTAGCAGAGGCCAAGACCACAGGTACCAAAAGCTGCAGCATGGGGACCATGGGAAAGAGTAAGTGAGTGAGGGCAAGACCAGAGGCCGAGGCACGGACACCATGAGACAGAACAGAGGAGCAGCATAGAGACTATAAGACTTTGAGGAGGAACAGCAGGCTGGCTTCCCGGCCTATGCAGATAGAGGCCAAGAGACCATGTGGCTGAGAGGCTAAGGACCGAAAAATAAGGACTTGGCAGCGGGCTGAGGAAAGATTTTGCTGTGGACTCATGACTGTTTCCTTACTGTTCACTGCTCCTGACTTGTGGTAAACTTTCGCAACTTTCCTAATAGGCCCCCTGACTAGTAAGTATTGCCCATGAGCTCTGTGTGGTCACGCACTGCAAGATTGTCAAACCAGCCGAGAAGAGTGCCATGGGAGAACTGACTGGTGTCAGAGTAGGGTAAAAAAGGATGGAGAGTGGAGACAGGCCTGACCTCTGCCTCATGGCACTTGGGTGCAGCTGAATTTTCCTTCTTCCTTGTATAGCTAGAAGAAGTCAGATATGGCCTCCGGACAGTTTGCACAGTCCAGAACAAGGAAATCCACAGAGGCAGGGAGCAGATTCATGGCTGCTTAGAGCTGAGGAGGGGATAGGGGGAAGAGAACTGCTAGCTAAAAGATACAGGGTTTTTTTTCTGAGGTGATCAAAATGTTCTAAAATTGACTATGGTTATGGCAGTGCATATCTGTGAATGTACTAAAAACCATTGAATTTTATACTTGAGGTGAGTTTTCTGATAGGTAAATTATATCTCAATAAGGCTGTCATTTAAGACAGAGGGAAGAAAGGGAGATGGTCAAGAGAAAGACATCTCCCAGAAACAGGCAGGCCACAGACAGGGTCCAGGCTCCTCCAGGGAGCACCGTAAGGACAGCAAGGTCATTGCAGAGCTAAATGAAGATGCAAGAAGGAGATTATAGCCGCAGAAAGCATTTTGAAAGCTTGAGATCTTAAAAGTAGCAACATGCTGTGTAAACAATAATAAGCACTGAGTTTGTTTAGTATTTAGAATATATATAACTAACAAAGGTCATCATTACATGTGACTGCATGATTTTAACCACGAAAAAGATTGAGACATCTTGGACTAAGTAGACATGGCAGAATGACTGAAAGTTATAAAATCATGTAATGTATGGCTAGGGTAAAAATAGCCTTGTCCATCAAATCTCGAAATACTAGTTGTGGAGGAACATCCTGGGACACCTGAGCACAACAAGGATAAATATAAATAGGTCTCACTTCAGAAAACTGATGCTGTATCTTTGGGACTCACCGTGTCCAAAAAAAAGTGGTCTGGGCAGAAGATAACAATGGATTTCAGAAGCATCTAGACAAATATATGAGGCAAAATAAACCTCATCTTGAATGATGGCATTAAGAAATTCGTCAGGCCCTCCATCTGAATTGCTACTGGCCCAGCATCCTGGAAGAGAAAACGTCTGGTCTGGTGCAGGGAAGGGGGAAAACCAATATACCCCGGGTATACTGGAGTCCATTCTGAGAGCTCTTCACTACATACTGCAGGCTAAGGTAGGTCTGGATCACCCCATTTATGGTAACTCAATGTATACTGTCACCTAATCTGGAAGCCCCCACCCTAACTAAATAGTTAGGCAGGGCCTGTGCTTTAAATTAGAGTCCTAGGTGATACATACAAATAGTTGATAGACTTGGCTGCTAACTGAAAGGTTCGAGGTCCAAGTCCCCCCAGAGGTATTTTGGAAGAATCTAGGCGATCTACTTCTGAAACATCAGCCAATAAAAAGCCTACAGAAGACGGGTCTACAGGGACATGCACGGGACCACCTGGAGTCAGAACCGACTTGACAGCCACTGGCTAAGCAGTACTCTTAATCATTTCTAACGCTCTCCAGCAGAAGCAAGCCACTCCTTTTCCTGGGGCCAAAGATGCTCCAGGGTTCTGATTAGCCCCTCAACTCTGTGTTAAGGAAGTACCCACAGAAGGCCTGTTGGGATTACTGGAAAATCTAAAACCCACTTCACAGAAACCATCAACCAGAGAAGATATTCAGCAAGGAAGGAAATATAGCCAAAGGATTCAGTTCTTTTTTGTTTGGGTTTTGGTTTTGGTTTTGGGGGGGTTTTCTGGTTTTGGTTTGGTTTTGGGTATTTTGTGTGTGTGTGTGTGTGTGTGTGTGTGTGTGTGTGTGTGTGTGTG
>NW_022111324.1:625418-633321 GCF_000313985.2 Echinops telfairi | reverse complement strand
TGTGTGTGTGTGTGTGTGTGTGTGTGTGTGTGTGTGTGTGTGTGTGTTTATCAAACGTGGGTCAAGAATAAGGATTCAGTTCTAATCAGTCCTCCTAAACTGCAAAATCATCCAATAATTTGATGTTTTCACTGCCTTCATTATTTTCTTCTTATTTCCAAGATTTTTTTTATTTCCAGCTCTACGGGGTCTTCACAAAGTTCAAAGAAATGCATATTATGAAATAAACTTTGCGTGGATTTCAATTCTTCTGAATTAAGATGAATTCATCCCATCTTGTTATAACGTGTCTGGGCAGGATCTGGTCCGGGCATTAGGAAGACTAAGCCGTCCGTTTGAAAAGAGCCCTTCAGAGCAACATGATTCTGACCAACTTGAAGCAAGAACAAGCATCAAACTTATGGGACGCTTGAGTGGAAGAGTGGTGAAATCGATGTTTTAACAGGAGTTCATGAGGCCAATGACCCAAAGAAAGTAGCAGCTGATACATGTATAATTCGTTGTAAGAAGGGACAAGATGATGTTGAAAATGAAACCTGCGATGGAAGACCATCCACATCGTTTTTTTAAGGAATCAATCTTATTTATTTATTTATTATTTATTTGTTTATTTATTATTTATTCTTATACTGAAGAAGATGAACAATTAACAGCAAAAACAAGAGTCAACGCTACGAACATCTCAATTGGCTCAGCTTACACAATCCTGACTGAAAAATTAAAGTGGAGCAATGAAAATTTTAAACAAGTGAGATCAAGATCCTGACACCTTTTTCAAAGAATTTTAACAGAAGATGAAATATGACTTCACCAGTCCTGCAGACAAAGCACAATCAAAACACTGGCTACCAGTGGTGAAAGTGGTCTAGTCAAAGCAAAAGGGGGCCACTCAAGCGCACAGGTCATGGTAACAGTTTGGGGGATGCTCAAAACGTTTTGCTAGTTGACTTGCTGGAGAGCTAAAGCAGGATAACCTTTGCTTGTTCTATGAATGGTTTGAGAAAGTTGGCCAAGCTTTAGCAGAAAAGCTTCACCAGAGAATCCATCTCCACCACAACGATGCTCCTGTTCAAAACTGAAAAACAATTTTGCAAGAGTTTTGACGGAAAATAATCAGACATCCATCCATCCTACAGCCTGATTTGGTTCCTTCTGACTTCTTTGTGTTCCATAATCTTAAATTTAAAATATCCAAAACTTTAGAGATCACCCATTTTTGTTCAGTTAATAATGTTAAAAAGTAAAAATTAAAAAATATAATAACATGGTTAAATTTCCAGGACCTTTGGTTATTTAGAGATAGGTTAAAAGGTAGGCATCAAGATTTACAAAAATATCTTGACCTTGATAGTGCTTATGTTAGAGATAACATTTACAATTTTTTATCCTTATCTTTTAAACCCATTTTCTCATGAGCTTTTTGAAGACCCTCATATATTGCTGTGGCTAGGTGGACATATAAAGAAGTATGAGTTGGGTTTTTGTCTTACGTTGGCTAGAGTTGTTGATTTTGTTGTTAGGTGCCATCAAGTCAGTTCAGACCCACAGTGACCTTACGTACAACAGAATGAGACACTAACCGGCGCTGGGCCATGCTCACAATTGTTCCTGTTTGAGCCCATTGTTGCAGCCACGTTGTCAGTCCATCTCCTTGAGGGCCTTCCTCTTTTTCACTGCCCCTCCACTTTACCAACAATGATGTCCTTCTCCAGGACTAGTCTCTCCTGACAACATATTCAAAGTATATAAGAGGCAGTCTCTCCATCCGTGCCTCCAAGGAGCGCTCTGACCATAATTCTTCCAGACAGACTGGTTTGTCCTCTTAACAGCCCATGGTACTTTCAAATCTTCTCCAGCACCACAACGCAAATGCAGAGATTTGTAGTACGTTTGTACCATAAGACCTCTTTACAGTATTGAAAAAGCAAGAATGCTACTTTGAGGACTAAGGTGTGCCTGACCCAAGCCTTGGCATTTGCAATAACCTCATATGCATGTGAAAGTTGGGCACTGACTAAGGAAGACTGAAGAGCAATCAATGCATATGGCTTGTGTTACTGTACTAGAAATACCACAAGTGGTGACTATTAAACAGACATTCATTGTCTCAGAGTTTAAGAGGCTAGAAGTTTGAGGGAAGGTTTTCCCTCTGTGCTGGCTGTCAGCAAGCTCCTATATCCCTTTTTAACCTCTGTTCCTTGTTTCCTTGATGATCCTCATATGATGTGGCATCTATCTTCCTCGAACTTCTGCTTGCTTCTCTGTGCCTAATCTGCTCAGTTTACATTTAAAGGGTAATTACTAGCTTAAAGTGCACCCTACAATGATACAGTCTTATTAATAGAAAAAATACATGGATTGTTATAAGAATTGTAAGAGCCCCCAATAATATGATCTTTTTAAAAAAAAGAAAGAAAAGTTCTATTCCCAAATAGAATTATACATCTACAAGTAACGGGGTTAGCATATATTATGGTAGGACACAAATCAATCCATTGCAATCCTCAAGAGATGCTGGCTATAGCTGGAAGAACACAATCCTTTGTAGGAGACTGTGACCCAAAGAAGGCTGCTGCAGGATCTTGTATCCCACAAGCACCATCACATTGAGACTTTGACACATCTCTACCATGAGTAGATCCATTTCTCCTCCCTTGAACGTAACCTCTGGAGCCCTGATGGTGTAGTGGGATATGAGGAGGGCTGTCATTCGAAAGGTCAACTGTTGACATCACCAGTCGCTCCATGGCAGAAAGATAGGGTTTTCTACTCTCAGAAACACAAGGGGAAAGTTCTACCCTGTCCTATAGGGTGGCTACGAGTCAGAACTGACTCGATGGCAGTGAGTTTGATTTGGTTTTTAATCTAACTTGGCCTATAGCCTGTTTTGACCAATAGAAGAAAGGAACAATCCTATTTAACTTCAGAGGCTTAGAATACTCCTTCCAATGACTACCTTGAAGCCACCAGACTTTGAGAAAACCCAAGCTGGTCAGTGGAGAGAAAGGGAACATGGAGGAGCACCAAACTGCCAGTCATGTAAATAACACCTTTTAGAACCTTTCAGTCTAGGCACAGCTGAATAGGGAGTTCTCTTCTGCCCAGTCAGCACCATATGCGGTCAGCACAGAAGAACCACCCAATTAAGCCCAGTCTAAATTTCTGATCCACAGAATCTTGAGCAAATAAAGCCTTCTTTGTTGCTGTTGTTTGAGTCAATGAGTTTTTGAGATAGTATGCTGCACAGCAATAGATAACTGAAACCAATTTAAAGCCCAGAAACTAGGGATTAATCCTAGCCTGTCATTATACAGTTATGTTATGACCGTGAGTCAGTGACTTCCACTCTGTGAACCTCAATTTCCTCATCTATAAAATTAGAGGGCTGTACTAAGTGCGCAAAGGTACTTTCCGGCTTTGATAGTCCATACAACACACGTGGTTATCAGTGAACGGTCTGAGCCACAAATGCTACGAGTACAGAGGGAACAACCACCGTGGGATCAGGGGAGCCTTGAGGTGGGTGAAAAGAATCATGGACTAGATGTCAAAAACTCTGGAGTTGTGAAGATTCAATGATGCAACATCCAAAACATAGTAAGTACCTAATAAATATCAGCAATAATCCTTTCTAGCAGACACCTAGTTCTGTGTCTCTGGACAAATTAATCTCTCTGATACCCATTTCTTCCCCCTAATTATAACAAAAAATTAATGTTTCTGTTCCTACGAGAGGAAAATTCTTTGTGCCTGAAAGTCCCAGGCATATATCAACAAACTACAAACATAAGACCTAACTAGATTGGTATTCTTATTAACCTTTGCACCATTACCTATAGGAGGCCCACTGTCCCATTCTTTTCTCCTTCTCACCAAATAAGGAGAGACACGCAGTTGGCAACACTCTCCTCCAAAAAGGCACTGACAGGAAGGGAGATAGGTGTTTAGGGGCCAAAGCTTTACGTCATGTGAAATTTTCCCCCAACCACCAGCATGAATCCCAGAGTCCAAGGGAAGAACAGCCCAGCATTGCCACCTTGAATAACTGCCTACATCAGGGCCCTACTGGTCAGCAACCTGGGAGGCGCCTCCTATCAGTCATGAATCAGACCACTGCCCTGGCAAAGGAGACCGTGTCAGAACAGAACGGTTCCAGAGGGTCTGCAGAGGCTGTGCAGTCATTCAAGGAGCTCTGGCCGTGTCGTGTTTAAGCACTGGATTGGTAGCCACAAGGTCAATCGTTGTCACCATCAGCCACTCCAAGGGAGAAAGACAGGGGCTTTCATGCTCCTGTAATGTTACAGTCTTGGAAATCCACAGTGGCAGTTCTACCCTGTCCTAGAGAGTCACTATGGGTCGGAACTGATGGGATGTGACAGTGAGTTTGGTTTTTAGGCTCGGCTCATCCACTCAATCATTCATTCATGTAGATCTCCAGTTCTCTCTCCTGAGGCATCACTGGGGTGGGGGGGGGAGCGTGGCGCTATCTGGCTGGTTAGCAGAGTAGCCAAGCATGTTAGCCGTGTGTACCACCCTGGTGCAAACACTCCATAAAAACGAATTTGAATGAATAAGCATTGCGTATGGAAATCTAGTCAGAGCTCCTGGGTCTGAATCCAGGCTCTGCATACACAGCTATGGGCACTAAGTTAGGCAACAGCCCAGCCTCCCGGAGCCCTTATACTCATTTATAAAACAGGTTTTAAGGAGACCCATCTCAGAGGGGAGTAGTAAGGAGGTACTGCAGGTGAAAAACACCTGGGATCCTTGATAATTAAGCACTTCTTAATCTTTTTCTTCTAACATGCATAAAGCCTCTGCCACCTAGATGTCCTTCAAGCCTAACTCTAACCTTTCAATCTCTTCGGAACACTGAACATGAGCAGCATGCAACCCAAAAGTCACTCCATCCAGAGTGGAATCTGAAAACCTGCCAGCCCTGGGGAGAGAGGGACAGACCAGGCTCCTTTTCCAAGGGTAAAAGGCAGGGTGAGAGGCAGCAGCTTTTTAATGCATCTGCATTTTACGGCCTGTGCTTTTCCAAATCAAGGGGGAGACTGTGGCTTGGAAGCAACCCTGAAACGCAGTGCTTGTGCAGTCAGTCACAGGGACCCTGCTCTACTGGGATATGAAAACCAGTCCGAGGAGGGGTCCATGGACACACATAGAACAGAAAAGTATTTGCTTCCACCGTTTCTGACTTCTGGGTAGTTGGATGTGCTGGTCTCCAACACCCATTACCAAGAGCTGGGAGTTAGACCTCGCCTCAAAGTCAGCCTTATCCCAGGGAAACCCTATCATTTCCCACCTGTCTTATCTTCTCTTCCGCGCCATTCTCAAAGCAAAACCTCTGGCCCTCCATGTTATAGATCTGCATCGGAAACACAGCTTGGACCAAACAGGACTCCTTCTCCCTTTCTCTAAAGAGCCCTAGTGGCACAATGATTAAGTGCTCAGGTGACAGAAAGGTTGGCAATACAAACCTACCCAGCAGCCCCAAGGGAGAAAAGACCTGCCAATCTGTTGCTGTAATGATGACAGCCTAGAGATCCCTATGGGGCAGCTCTGCTCTGCCACATCAGGGTGCTATGAGTCAGAATCTGCTCACACAACATCTCCTCTTATCTAGCACCACTGTGAATGCAGGGAAGTTACTATAGGAACTACATCTCTCAGCCCCCAGACATTCGCTGAGCAAAGAAACTGCAGGCATACAGGAGGGAAAAGGAGGGGGAGGTCCAGCAAGTTGGAAGAAGTCCCGAGCCCAGTATTTCTCTGTCTGGTCCCAAGCACCAGCAATGAGCTGCTTGGACCGCTCATTAATGGTCCATGTTGTATCAACAGAGAACGAGGGTGGCAAGAATCAGAATGCTTAAAACCCTCCCCTGGTGATTTGTGTGCACACTAGGTCTTCAGAGCCTCTACTCTAGCCTCTCCTAAGCTGGGACGAAACGCAAGAAGATATGAGAAAAAAACATAAAGGCTTGAATGTTGTCTCCTGTCTTTCTCCCTTGGAGGTTCCATCTGATCTCCCTGCTTATCTGAATTCTTGCAAAAGCAGAGCACTGGAAAGCCAAGGAGACAAGAGTCAATGTCCCAGGTTATATGCATGCAAGAAAATTAAATGATGACCCTGATAAAAACTCCTATCTTCAATTTCTCAAAAAAGCTACTCTACAAATCAACAGGGCCAGGCAAAAATTAACCCCAATGTCCCTTCTCAGACAGGCCAGATCTATTCTGAGAAAAGCAAGATAACATCTTGGCTGCAGCCCCACTCTGATCCCAGTCCTACCGGGTAATTCAGCTCTGCATTCCGCAGCAGAGTCTGGTGTCTAAGGGGGTAGGGAGGTAGGGAGGGGGTTCTCCAGCAGGAGGAAAATTATTAAAGGAAGAAAGAAAAAAATTCTTACTTCAGCTCTATGAAAAGAAAAATAATCCAATGCGGATTGGCAGCATTAGGCACATAGCACACACTACTTAAAGCATGGCTCGTGAATTCAAGGAAACAGACACCTGATGAACCAACAGATCCTTGCCTGAGATACTAGCATCCTGCATCCACACAATCATGGAGAACAGGGAACAAAGAGTAAAGCTGTCTCCATAGAAAAGGTATCAGGTTTTCAAAACCAGCAACACACAACCTACTAAAGAGGCAACCGTTTCACAGGTACACAATAGGTGCTGAGGACTGCTGGGTCTTTAACTGGGAACAGGGAGCGGGGGAGTTGGCTAGGGGCAAAAAGGAAGTGCAGAAATACATTGCTATAGAGAATCATCTTCTCAAGTCAGCTGGAACCTCAGCTGGAATTTCAAAACCCAGAACTTCTCACACAGGGGCGTGCACCGGCAGAAGGGCCGCCTTCTGCACTTTTAATGGCCGGGTAAAGAGACCTGGACTACCTCAACCCCCATCCCCAAAAGGTTGGGGCTGAGGTTTGGGCCACACCACTGAAAATCCCAGTCCCCCTCGGGACATTCTTCAGCAGCAGTTCCCTATGGGCTGCTGCAACTGAGCATCGAACCACAAGACTCTCGAAAGGGCAGCTATCACCCCTCCCCGCCCCTTGCCCCCACCCGCACCCCCACCCGCACCCCCACCCCGCCCTCCAATGGCTGGCCCTTGCAAAAGAATCCTGGCAAATTTAGCATTTAGGAAGTGACTCTGACGTCTGGCACGGTTACCTGGAATGGAGTGACACAGTCCTGAACTCCCCGGAGGAAAAGATTTTTCCTCAATCAGGAAGCGGGCACTCCCCTCCCACCCCAGCCCCCGACCACCACCACCCTTAACAGATCTTCTGAAAGCACCTTTCTCTCCTGCTAGTAGGCGAATAACACCAGTTACCCGCACCCGAATCAAAAGGACCAGGTGTCCAGGTAGCACGGACCCGCCCGCTTCGCCTCCTCAGAAAGAGGGAACCGGGAAGTAGTAACTCAATCCAGTCCAGGGCGGGGAAGGATGGGGAGTCTGCAGGTGGGAGGAGGGGGTGAAGCAATACCACTCAAACTTTGCAGTTGCTCCTTGGCAGTTCTGGGCAGGAGCCCGCGGAGCCGGCGTGCGGGCCAGGCCCCCTCCCTAGCAGAAAGACGCCCCTCAACGTCTCAGCCCAGCAGCTCTGCTTCCAAGGCGGCTGTGCATCCCAGCCACTCGGACCTGTCCCCTCCCGCTCAGCGTCCTCCCCGCGCGCCCCTCACCTTGGCCTCAAAGCAGATGCCGTGCTGGAAGGCGTCCTCGTTGTGCAAGGGGATCCGCAGGTCGTGCCCATCGTCCACAAGGTTGTACTTGGTTTTGCTGGGCATGGTGACCCGAGGTGGACGCGCTCCTGCAGAGGCGGCGGCCGCTACAGGAAAGGGCTGGCGAGACCCCGGCGAGGGGAGGCGGGAGGCGGGAGCCCGG
>NW_022111324.1:590584-624776 GCF_000313985.2 Echinops telfairi | reverse complement strand
CCCTGGGGGCGCCGGGAGCTCGGGAAACCCAGCTCCGTCCTGTTTCCTTTCTTAGTCACGTTCCGAGACGGGGCTGCTTGTCCTAACAGCACAGTCTCCTGGGAGGGAGGTGTGTCTGTTTATTGTTTTGTTTTCTGCCTTACCAGGAAGGCCCACGCCCTGGCCCAAATATCCCAGGTCTGATCCTCATTCAGAGCCCCAGACTGGGCCCAAATGTGTGCCTCGTGTCGCTTTTTGCCCCGTTTGGCATGGAGCGTTACAAATTGGGCTGCTTCCCTCAAAGTCGGCAACCCGAGTGCACCAGCCCCTCCACCAACCCCTTCGTGGGAGAAAAATGAGACTGTCTACTTTTTAAAAAAATTATTTTATTGGGGGCTCGTACAACTCTTATCACAATCCATACATACATCCATTGTATCAAGCACATTTGTACATTCGTTGCCCTCATCATTCTCAAAACATTTCCTTTCTACTTGAGCCCTTGGTATCAGCTCCTCCTTTTTCCCCTCCTTCCCCATTGCCCCCTCGCTCATGAACCCTTGATAATTTACAAGTTAGTATTATTTTGTCATATCTTACACTGTCTGCCGTTTCCCTTCACCCACTTTTCTGTTGTCCGTCCCCCAGGGAGGAGGCTATATGTAGACTACTCTTATAGCAACTTTCTTTCGGTTTTTTTTTTTTAAGTTGCTTCCGACTCATAGCAACCATATTATGTACAACAGAACGAAACAGCCCGCTCCTACAGCCTCAAAAACCCTAGGGTAGCATAGTCAGAATGGCTCAAGGGCAGCGAGTTGGGTTTGGTGGGGTGATTGTTGTTGTTTCTTTGGGCAGCACTATGTAACTGGTGCGAAGGTGGGGAGGGGGTCATGGGGTTTTCCATGGTTTTAATCTTTAAAGAAAGGCCTTGTAGAAATGGGGCAGGCAGGAAAGGCACACCAAGGATAATGGAATCCAGAACCTTTTGTTATTTTCTTAAACAGCCTAAGTTTAACTAGACGTGGACATAATGAGCTTCCTAGTTCTTTTGGGCTGGTATGCTATGGCTGGCGTTTGCAAAGACTTGAGTTCAAATTGCCTATCATTAGAAGGGGCCAATTCACTTATTTCCTTTAGATCGAGAGTTTTTGAGGAAAGTCGCCTAAATATTTCCAGTTTAGAAAAGATTGGATAGAGGAAGTTCCTTAACAGTGCAAAATTTGTGAAGGAAGCGACCATGGAAGTGAGTGAGCAAATATTCAGTATCTGTCAAAAAATATGTAGAATTTTGAGGATTAATGCATAATCATTGTGGTGGAGTGAAATTTCTTAATGTGGCTCTTCTACCCAAGTCTCTGTAAACTACCAGATGCTTGGGTGGGGTTATGCAAATGGTGCATGTGTAGCTAATAAAGAGGGTTTGTCATCTCCTTACCACCACCCCTCGCTGTAAGGATGAGCCACCTTGGAAGCAGCAGCAGAGAAGAGAGAAACCTGGAGTTGCTTAGAAGAGCATATTCAAGATCATCTCCGTTGAAAGTAGATATTGGAGGACAATGAGACCAAATGCATCACAGCCTGTGACACAGATAAGGAGAAGGCACCAACGCCCTTCCTGTCCTTTCCCTATCCGAAGGGAGACCATGGAACAGATTGAGGACAGAGTGACAGGCAGGCTGGTTTCCTGGGCCATGAAAGGCCAAGGGACTGCAGCTGCCACATGACCAAAAGGCTAAGAACCACAAAAAGACCTGGCTGTGGGCTGAGGAGACCAATGACTGTATCCTTACTGTTTGCTGATCCGACTTGTGATAGTCTGTTAACTCCCCTAATAATCCCCCTGAATTGTGAGTATTGCCTGCAAGTTCTGGGTGGCCATGGCAATGAATCATGGAAGCCAGCATAGATGTAAAGTGTTGTGGGAGGAATGGTTGGTGTTAGAATAAGTCAAGAAGGACGGACGGTGGAAGTTTGTTTGACCCCTGCCTCACGGCAATAGGGAAGCCAGAGGAGGTCAAATATGGCTCTCCACTGCCCTTTATTGCAATCATAATAACTATGATTTACATGACTTAGTATCACCTTGTCCCTGAGTGGCACACATGGTTAGCACTAGATACTAATCCAGCAGTTCTCAACCTGTGGGTGGTGACCCCTTTGGGGGTTGAGTGACCCTTTCACAGGGGTCGCCCCATTCATAACAATAGCAAAATTACAGTTCAGAAGTAGCAACAAAAATAAGTTTACGGTTGGGGGTGGGGGTCACCACAACATGAAACACTGTATTAAAGGGTCTCAGCTTGAGAAAGGTTGAGAACCACCGTTAAAGATTGACAGTTAGAACATATCTCATGGCGCCTCAGAAGAAAGTCCTGGCAACCTGCTTTAGGAAAGATTACTACTGACAAAACTCTGTGGAACCCTGGACTTGGGGTCCCCTAAAGTCAGACTGGACTTGAAAGTAATTGGCCATTGGTTTACTATTCTCCATCATCACCAGAAACAAACAACCAAGTGTCTTTATCTCCCCAGCGTCTCTCACGTCCTTTCCTGCAATACCAAGTACAATCAGAGCCAATCTAAAATGAGATAAATAAGACCAAATAACTCCTTTGTTGAATTCTTCACCTTGGGCCTTTTTTTTTAAACTTTTTACTGTGCTGTGGATGAAGATTTGCAGAACAGATCCGTTTTCTATTCAACAATTCATACACATTTTGTTTCATGTCATTGATTGAAATCCCTGCAATGTAATATCACTGATCCCATTTCCTCCCTGTGTTTTCTGTTTCCATTCCTCCAGTTTCCTAACCCTTCCGAACTTTGTTCTTGTGTAAATGATGCCCTTTTTATCCAAAGCAGTATTGCTTGATTATTCTAAGATATGCGTACCTTCCTAGTAGTATTGTTCCCCTTCTGGGTGTGGGTGAAGTGTGGAGTCCCTGGGGGGGGGGGCATGGGGGGGGGACCAGGGAGAGAAGGAGGAGTTCCTTTCCAGAAATAAAGAGTGATTTAGAGACTTACCGTAGATGCCACGCATAGGGGTTCTACCAGTCTCGATCCAACCAACAAACCTGGGTGTTATTGTTTTTGTTTTGTTTTTATGATTTTGAGTCTTGCTGCATGTTTTTCTCCTATCCTGTCCAGAACCTTCTAATGCGATCTCTTTCAGAAAGCAGTGGAAGTGGTGCCTGGGCACCATCTAGCTCTTCTGGTCCTCAGGTCTAGGAGACTGATGTTGTCATGTTCTATCAGTACAGTGGACTAATTGTCTCTGTGCATCTTCATTTTTTGTCATGCTTCTTTCCTCTTGGCAGGAAGAGACCATTAGTTACACTTTAGATGGCTGTGCAAATAAATCATGAGCTTTTAAGACCAGGAGGTCCTACCAAAGTAGGATGTACTTCGTGTACTATGTTATACCATCTGACCTTGGTGTCCCCAAGGACTTGGTCCTGAGGTCGCAAGCCCAGTGATTCATTCCTTCAAGGAGTTTGGTTATGTCTAAGAAGTTTTCATAACTTTGTCCACGTTATAGTCTACCATATATATATGGTATACTATATATATATATGTATGGTATAATATATATATATATATATAATTTGCAGCAAAGTAAATACACGGGAACAAATATCCCCTGCCAAACCTATAGGTATTCATAGGGATAGTCCCACTCTCCTTTGCTCACCTGTTCAGCCTGCATGTCTATCCTTACATCTGCTCATAGATCACCATTATTGCAGGATTGTGTACAGAACAGTTTACCTCCATTGCTTTTACTCTTGCACTCCTCCTGGTGGCTTCCCCTGCCTCCATCATATACTGACCTCCTCTTGGTATATATTGCCTCCCCCTTCGGCCATGTTTACATGAGTCTACCCTCTAGCAAAAAGAGCCCTGGTGGTGCTGAGGGATAAGCAGGGGGGTCGGCTAAGTGCAAACACATCAGCTGCTCTGAAGGAGAAAGATAATACTGTCTGCTCCCATAAAGCTGGAAACCCTAATTAGGTCATTGTAAATCAAAACAACAATGGCAGTTTTTTACCTTCAAGCTTGTAATTTACCTTCTCTTTCCCTCGCACCTCTGGTCACCATCAAAGACTATTTCCCTTAGTGTGAAAACCTTTTCTTGACTTTTCATAATTCTGGTCTCATACAGTGTTTGTCATTTTGTAATTGTTTTGTTTCACTTGGCATAATGTTCTCCAAGTTCATCCTTGTTATGAGGTGTTACACAGATTCACTGTTATTCTTTAACATTAGTATTTCATTGTGCGCATGTATCGTGTTTGTTTAGCCATTCTTCCATTGATGGTGTTTGCATCTTTTTGCTATTGTGAATAGCATTACAATAAACATGAATGTGCATGTACCTATTAGTGTCATGGCTCTTTATTCCTCTAGCATATCTGTCAAGTGGAGGGGTCAAATGGTATTTCTATTTCCAATGTTTTAAAGTAGCACCATACTGTTTGATGCCCCATGGGCACATCCACCCAACGCCACACAATTGCTTATTTAGAGGGAAGATTCGGGTCATGTGAACCATCAAAATGAAGTTGCTTGCATCATTTCCATGATAAATGTATACAAGAAGATGCATTATTGCCATAATTGCATTTCTCGTTTTATCCCATAGCTCTAAAGTGCAATTGCCCTTTTCTGTATATTGCCTACTCCCTATCTGCTGAAACTACTGCCCAGGATGTACCATCTTCTGGCATATCTTTTTAAATAAAAGCAGATCGATGACTGGGACAAATTAATCACATACATTATGCTGTATAGAGTTTATTGTATTCATAAATATTAGTAAGAGCCAAAAACAATTTGCACGGAGTAAATGCACCACTAACCTTTTTATAAATACAGGACATGAAAGTCTAATCAGGCATGTTTGACTCTTTGAATGTCATGGTGGCTTTAATATGCATCATGAATGCTTTCTCTAAAACCTGGCATGGTAACTCAACAACTGAAAGGCCTTCCCCTAAGTAACTGGTTCATTTACATCTATCTCATATTCTCCCAGAGCTTAAAATGTTCTGACTCCAAACAGGCTTTATTCTAGATTAACTCGGTCCCCCAGACTGCTGATCTCCAGCAGCATTTGAGACCTAACTCTGTGACACACGGTTTGCAGAACAAACACAAGCACATAAAACTAAAGAAAAATTGAAACCCCAAATGTATGTCAGGATCTACGCCATCATTATCCAATTATTATTTATGGAATCAAATTGTGATAATAATAATAATAATAGGTAATGTTCACTGAGCTTCCTCTATGTATGTCATTGATTTTTACATGTCTTTTACAATGTATAAGACATGTATATATATTTTTAAAGACATGAATATTTAATGTTCAGGACAACCCTAAAGTCATTTTTGTTTTGCAAAGGAGCTGAGGCACAGAGGGCTTATATAACTTGTGCAAGGTCACACTCTCAGCACTCAGATTGAAAACAAGATAATTCTATGGGAACTGTAGTTTACATCCTGCTTGGATTCACATAGAAGATTTCTCTCTTTTTTAGGGGGGAGGTTATCTTAGGGGAAATTTTATTGATTTATTTTTTCATAATTATGGAGGTTTATTAGGGAAGTTCATAGGTTACCACCAGTCAGGTTCATAAAGCAGTAAGGATGCAGTCATTGGTTCCCAGCAACATATCCCAGCAGTAGCCTAGTCTCTTTCTCACCTTCAAACACGGTCCCTTTGCCTCGGCCTCAGCACCATAGTCTTGGACCAGAAGAGAAGGTACCAGTGTACATGTTCTGGTCTAGCCGGATTTGTAAGGTAGAATTGGGATCATGATAGTGGGGAGGGGGGAGGAAGCATTAAAGGATTAGAAGAAAGTTGTGTGTTTCTTTGGTGCTATACCTCACCCTGACTGGCTCGTCTCTTCCTTATGACCCTTCTGTGAGGGGATGTCCAATTGACTACTGATGGGCTTTGGGTTTCAACTCTGCCCTCCCCCTCATTCACATCGATAGGATTTTGTTTTGTTTTGTTTTGGTATTTGATGCCTGATACCTGATCCTGTTGACACCTCATGATCACACAAGCTGATGTGCTTCTTCCATGTGGGCTCTGTTGCTTCTCAGCTAGATGGCTCCTTGTTTATCTTCCAGCCTTTAAAACCCAGACGCTATATCTTTTGATAGCCAGGCACCATCAGCTTTCTCCATAGAAGATTTCTTATTGTAAATAAGATTCCTATTAAATGGGAAGTCCAAGTTTGGGGTCCCCACCCCCATGTGCTATTTAAGTGTATATTGTATATGGTCACTGTGAGTCAGAATCGTCTCGATGGCCATGTATTGCTTCTAACCGCTTAGTTAAATGCTGGGCTATTAACGGAAAGAAAGGTTGGTGGTTCAAACTCACTACCATTTTATGGGAAAAAGATGTGGCTCTCTGCTTCCCTAAAGATGACTGCCTTGCAAAACCTATAGGGCAGTTCTACTCTGTCCTATGGGATTGCTATGGGTCGGAATCAACTCAACGGAAATGGGATTTTCTTTCTTTTCTTTCTTTTTCTTTTTTTTTAAATTGTTGCTAAGCTAGATTCAAGGAGCCCTAGTGGCTTCCGTGGTGATACATTGGGCTGCAATTCACAAGGTCAGCAGCGGTCCAAAACCACTAGCTAGCTCTGTGGAGAAATAGAGGATTTGCTACTCGTGTACGCAGTTACAGTCTCCGAAACTCGCAGAGGCAGTTTTACCCTGTCCCATTGGGTCACTGTGAGTCGGTGACCACGCGATGGCTGTGAGTGTGGTTTTGTTTTCAGCTGCTCATCCTGTTTCAGCTGGATGAAAGGTCCAAAATGGGAGAGGCCTGTTCCTACCCTGGCCTAGAGTTGCGAAGACTCACCTCTTTACCGAGTAGATTGCCGCATCTTTCTTCCACAGAGGAGGAAAGTAATAGGATGGACGTGCAACACTTTGGTGAGCAGCCAAGCACTTACCCACTATATCACCAAGGCTCCTTCCCCAGATACGTAAGGGGATATGTAGGTCTTTGTTCAAAAATACCTTACCATCTTAGAACGATTGCCTACCAATAGAATCCGAAAAAGAGAAAGGCCAACAAGATGGGTGGGCATGGTGGCTCCATCCATGGGCTCGAGCAGTAGAACAAGTGTGAGGCTGGCACAGGCCCGGGCAGTGTTTCATTGTTCTACGCAGGGTCACTGTGAGTCCCAACCGACTCACCACACCCAGTACCACCACCACCGTTAGAGAACGCTGAGCGCCAAAGAGCTCCAGTTAGCTCTCCGTGGCACCACCTTTACCTGGCACTTCTCCTCAGAACATAAAAAGTGTTAAACGGTAGCAATAAACATGGAGTCATTTCTATAAGGGGGGGAAAGAAGTAAAAATAAAATTCAAGACCTCTAACTTCTAATGTAGGTATTTTCATTTTCTTTCAACATGAGCTTTATTGCCATATTGAAATCCCCAAACAATGAAATAGTTCCAAAATACTAAGGCTGCATTAACATATATAATGAGTGATGTCACTATCAAATGTAGAAAGGAGCTTTTTCAGATTGTGCCTTTATATGTATATATGGGAAAGGGTAAACATGGCAGCATAGATAAGTGTGGTAGGATCTCTCTCTAAAATTAACAAAAAGGGGGTTACAATTCTATCATTCTCACTGACTTTTCACGTTGGCGGAGGTGGTGGTAGTAAGTGCCATCAGTGTGGTTTGAATCCGTAGGAGTCCTATGTACAACGTAACCAAACATTGCTTCGTCCTGTACCACCCTCACAATTGTTAGGTTTGAGCTCATGGCTTCCACTATCTCCCTGAGTGCCTTTCCTCTTTATTGGCCCTCTCTCTACGCCACCAAGCAAGATGTGCTTTTCCAGGGACTGGTCTCTCCCAATAACATGCCCAAAGTAGGTGAGAATAAGTGAAGTCTCGCTTCGAAGGCATATTCTGGTTGTACTTCTTTCAAGACAGATTAGTGTTCTTCTGACAGTCCAAGGTGTTTTTGTTATTCCTTGTCACCACCATACTTCAAAGGCATCATTTTTCTGTGCTCTTCCCTATTCAATGCCCAGCCTCCATGCGCATATGAGGCTACTGGAAATCCTGTGACTTGCATGAGCCTCCCTAAGTCCTCAAAGTGATGGCTTTGCTCTTGAACAATCTCAAAAGGTCTTTTGCAGTACATTTGCCCAATTTGATTTTTTGATGACTATCCTAGATACTAAGTGTATATAATGTACAATTATTTCTTATTTTTATGCCTTTGGTTTTTGTTGACTATAAAGTATAAAAAGAATGTAGAATTATGTACATCGATGGATAATGTTCTTAGAAAATGATGCCAGTTAAATAGAAAATATTATATGATGACTGGATTGGCTCTGAATCTTGAGATGACCTAATTACTGAAGTGAGAATTAAGGTAAGGGTTAGTTTTAGTCCCGGGTTATGGTAGTTACATAATCTGGTGTCAATTTGAGACTATTAAGAGTGAAGGGGTGGAGTTTAGCCTGTCAATCAGGTTGCAGCTTTATGACCTCGTTTGGAGGCATTACGGAGTTATTTATCATAGCTCACTGGAGCCTAGACACATTCTCTTTGCTTCTCTCCCTGCGAGACATTCCTGTTGACAAGCCACATGGAGCTATGTTGATGTAGTCAGAGCCTTTGAGCTGGAGAAGCCACTTGGCAACCCATGCCAGCACTGTGATGTTTCCACCACCACTGGATCCACAAGACTTTCCACCTGCTGGCCTGTGATCTTCCTGCATTCAGCATCATCGCATGTGTTGCATGAGTCTGAAGAGGAATTTACAGACTGGTATTAAACATATGGGCTAATATTGGACTTATGGACTTGATCTGGACTGGGCTGGGATGTTTTCTTAATATAAAATTGCTCTTTTATATAATACTCTTTCTTATACACATATGAGTGCCTATGAATTTGTTTCTCTAGTGTACCCAGACTAACACACAGGTGAACCAACATTTTCAACGCAGGCACGTCCCTCCACTTCTTTGAATTCTTTTCCTCATTTATTAAAAGTGGGAATTTTTTAATTTCCTCATAGGGTTGTTTGAGTGTGTCATGAGATGAGATGTGCAAGCCCTATAAACAATAAGGTTTCATACTAGTAGAAGAAGTATTGGTGCAAAATGGAAACCAGTATTAACTGTTACAAATAGTTTTACATCACTCTTTATCACTAATGCTTTCTAATCCAGATTTGGTTTATTATGATCATTCACTACTTATGCCATCAAGCAACACAATGTGGGATATTTATCCCATAAGAAAGGTTCTCCTAAAAGGGTTCATATATTCGGATGCTGCCTACACATTTTTTTATTGCAGCAATTAAAACTGACACTCCCCACCCCTGCTTTTATACCAAAAGCAGGCTGCCTTTCCTGTTGAAACATTATTTTGGAGATACGTTTCTTGTTATACAAAAGCATGCCCACCAAGTGCTTTATAAATTGGATGTTATTTCAAATCAACTTCCAGACAGGACTGCTTTGGGGGTTCTAAGTTACACCAGCAGCTGCCAGCGCAGCCCGAGGCAGCCAAACTAGAGGAGGAGGGAAAGCAAGTTGAATGGGAAGCAGTGGCCAAAGCGACTTCCTTCTTTTGTCCACTTCCCCACCCATCCTTGGATCCAAAAGGCAAGAAACAAACAGTACCAAAGGTGATAGGAGGCTTTCCAGACTGCTAACAACAGCCTGCTTTCGCTGGGAACTTCTCCTTAGAAGTGTTCTAGGCAAAGGAGCAAAGCCTGAAAAATTTGGAGGCGAAGAAAGAAGTCTGAGTTTCTAACAGGATTTGATTTCTCTTTCTCATGTAGATTCATCTCTCCAGATAGCGTGAACCTTCCTTACTTTTCTGATTCTGAAGATCCCTTTTAGTAATAAGTTTATAGCTGCGTTTGTTGCCCCTCCACTCTGTGTCCTCTCTCCATTCGCCTTCTTCACCCCTTTAATATTCCTGATGGGCAATGTTCTCAACATTCAGCAGCCTTTGGTCAAAGGCAATAAGATTACATTTAATAAGTATTCCAACGATAAGCTTCCCAAGGGGACAGGAAAAGGGGGTCTACGCACACCCTATTTAAGGAGACAGAGACTTTTGAAATGCCCAGGAATGAGAAGATAATGTGTGATCCAAGCATAAAATGAGAGGCACCCTTTCAAGCCACAGGGGAGAGGCAGAAAGGAGAAACATCATGGGTGTCTATATGGTTGAGGAGCCCTGGTGGCATTGGGCTGCTAGCCAGAAGGCCAGCAGTTGGAATCCACCGGCTACTACAAGGGAGAAAGAGGAGGCTTGGAGTCAGAATCAAGAAAGGGTTGCGATGAGTCCACCATGACTCACATGACAAGGAGTTTGTTTGTTGTTTAGCTGATGTGGTCAGGAAGGGTTTCAAAAGGGAGACTTGACTTGGGCTTTAAAAAGAAAAATGACTTTGATAAATACCTCAGCAGGGGGGAAATAGACTTGGAGGGAGGGTCTGTCGGGAGTCTGGTCTGCAGGGAGATAAACTCCCTGTGGGAGAGTTCCTGCTGGAACGCAGTAGGTGATAGGCTAGGAGCACAGTCAGCCGGGGAGGCTCCAGGTTGGACTGAGATGCTTATACTCCATGGAAAAATTTTTAAACTTCGATGTGACCCAGATGTTGATGTAGAAATATTCACCACTACTGACATCCCCCCAAATGCCTCTGTCCCCTAACTATTTTATTTCAAAGAGATCTGGTGGCACAGTAGGTTCAGGGTGGGCTGCTAACTGCAAGATTGTCCACTTAAATCCACCAGCCTCTCAGCGGGAGTAGATGAATCAGTTGGCTCTTGTAAAGATTGACTGACTCAGAAATCCTATCTAGGGTTGCTATGAGTCAAAATCAATTCTGTCACAGGGCGGTGAGTAGAGAGTTGACTGGCAGCCTTATGCTGGTCTCCTATAAGCACAACTGGAGCATGATGTAAACAGAAAAAGGCACAATCAGTATCCTGGGTACCCAAGAATTTCCACATGTCTCTCTTCCAGATGCTTTTTAATTCTTCTATTTCACTTTAAGATACCTTAAAAAAACAAACAAACAAACAAACAAACAAAAGCAAACCCACTGAAGCTATTGAGTCATTGAGTCTATTTCAACTCATAATGGCTAGCCTCATCTTTCACTTACAGAATGCCTGGTGGGTTTGAACCAGCAATGTGCTTGATCTTGCCTGATCTTCCTAGTAGCACTCCAACACTTACCTAATAGCACCACCAGGTCGCCTCTTTAAGGTCCTTCAAAAAACTCTTAATGAGTCCATTCTGACTCCTAGCAACCCTATAGAGTGGGGGAGAACTGCCCCTGTGGGTTTCCTAGACTGGAGCGCCTTTCAAGAACAGAAAGCCTCATCTTTCTCCTCTGGCTGGTGGTTTCAATCTGCTGATATCATAGTTGGTAGTCTACTGTATAACCACTCTCTGCCCCTCTTATGTTCCCTAGATGGTCTAAATTGTTTGCATGTCACTGCTAACCTAAAGGCTGGCAGTTCAAAGCCAGCCAGCAATACTGGGGAAGAAAGGGTCTAATAATCTGCTGTTCTTCCCATGATAGCCAAGAAAATCAATTCCATCATGTAATACATGGCGCAACCACAAGTTGGAATCACTTGATGGCAACTATCAACAATATAAGGAGCCCTGGTGGCATAGTGAAGTACACGGTGGACAGTTAACTACAAGGTCAGCAGTTTGAAACTGCCCAGCTGCTCATTGGAAGAGAGACGAGGCTTTCTGTCTCATAAAAATGTACACCCTTGGAAGCCCACAGGGGCAGTTCCCCTCTGCCCGATAGGGCTGCTAAAAGTTGTAATTGACTCCATGGCAGTGAGTGTCTAACACCAACATGCCCTTTAGTGGGTTCACGCGTCCTTTTATTTGCTTGTCTTTGGTCTCTAAGAGGCAGAGACCTTGCTGGAGGCTGTGCTTCAGTCTCTCTGCTCCACTGAAAGGCTATTTTAAGGCTTTCACTCATCCCTCCAAGCTTAGATCTTCGTTCTTAAATCTGAGAGAATATTTTCATCAGGTATCTATTTAAAGCACAAAGCCCACCCATTGCATTTAGAAAAGCTGGGCTTGTCTGCTGAGCTAAATTTGTCCTCTGTCATTGAAATTGATCTTGGCTCCTCTTTTTAAAACCCAAGTTCTTAAGATAAGATGGCATGCCCACCCCACTGCCGTAGAGCTTATTGAACTCATAGCCACCCTATACAGGGTTTCCAGGGCTGTAAATCTTCAGGGGGAGCAGACAGCTTTCTTTGGCCGGTGGGCTTGAACCACCACCTCCGTAGTTAATAGCCCAGTGCTTACCCAACAACATATGGAGACACTTAAGGCAAACAGAAGTCAATCTTTTTATTTTCAGATCTCCCTTTGGAGGTACAGAGCTTTTCAGAAGCTTTGTAACTGCTTAAAAAATACAATTTCCTCCAAACCTCCCCACCATTAGTGTGGTTAAAGAGGTGGGGTGGGGTTGGGGAGAATTAGAGGAGGGGAAGGAAAAATATGGGTGTTTATTACAACCAGGTGGATTGGAGCATTTGTGTTTTGTTCCTGGGTCCAGGAGCCCCCCCCCCCCCCCCAACGCTTTGGGTTTGGTGCATTCTGAGAGCTCTCCAGCGTCACCCCAGACTTCGATTAACATAACAGGTTCTTCTCACCCCACTCTTGCACTGTCTTTTGAACCACGCACAAAGGGAGTGGCACAATGTGTTTGGTTTTTTAAATTACAGGCATTTCAGGATAACTAGCAAATTAAGTGTTCAGGCCTTCTCCAAATTCAGCTTTCACAGTTTTCCATCATTAGCAACAGCCTCATTCCCTTAAAAGGGCTTGTAATCTCTTTTATAAATCCCTTGACATCACCAGCTGGCCCCTCTCCACGCCACTCAGAGCATTTTTCCTGAAACAGTGCTGGAGGGGCCTCAGAATTTTCCACCTCTCTGAGCAGCCTCTGTAATTCGAGCTCCTTATCCATGATAACACTTCGACGGCAGCCAAGCTTAATTCAGAACAAATGTTCCTCGTGTTCATACCTTTTTGGAAAAGCTGCTCAATCTAACACCGACAGGGCTCTCAGAATGCTACTCTGGTTGTGCAAATACCCATGTGCTGGGTAATTGTGCTCCTCGTCTGCCTTCCCGTAGCTCTTTGTGGACCTATGGGATGGAGGCAGGGGCGGGTGACCCCAAGTACTCCATCCCTGTCACAGTTGTAAATGTGAAAAGTGACTTAGATTTTGCAGAAAGGTGCTGTGGGGCTAGGAGATAGATGCCTGCCATACCTAGAAGCAGAATCTTTGATGTGGTGGCAAAATGTGACATTTTTCACTACGGATTAGTAAATTAGCACAAGTAAACCCACACTTACCTAGCTTACTGAGTAATCTGACACCAGACGGAGGCACAATTCCCCATCACTGCCTATCGCACATCTACAACAGATTCCAGGTAAAGCCCTTACTGGGCAAGATAGTGGAACGGAGTATTCCAGTTAGCCCAATATTCTTCTGGGTGAGAGGTTAACATGCACATAAGATTTACCAATAAGGATAAAGAATTCAAAAAAAAAAAAAAAGGATAAAGAATTCGACCATCACAGAAAGCATATTCTTGAGTAAATTGCAACACTTCTTTAAATAAGGCATTTAGTTGCTTATGCAGTTGCGGAGTCGTTGTTTCAAACAGCAGTAATTATCATTTTGCTGATGAGCAGGAAAGTCTGGCTAATTAGGTGTTGTAGCTTGTTAAACAACAAGCTTGTTCTCTTACTTCGGGGCCCTTCGAAGGTTTTTGAACGTCACTTAGGATGTTACAACAGACTAAGGAAAGGGTAACCCTAACTGAAACCACACTGAGAACATGGCCGGTGCTACCCAAGAATTTAGAGTTTAAGGGATTACAGGAAACCTGTTTCCCGTTAGAATATCACAAGGAAGATAAAAAAATTCTTATATTTCTCTGATATTGGAATCAAACATTATTTCGTTCAGTGAGCATTTAGTAAGTGCCCATGATATACCACTGCTGTAAGGCACCTGACCAACTTGTTCAACAAACAATTATTGGCAACTGTGTGCTCTGTGGGTGGCTCTGAACAGCAGAAAGAATATGAAGCAAGCCCAGTTCTTGAGGAACTTGCTTGGGCGCATCAAAGAGTTAAGACTGCACTGGACAGAACACCTACTCCTCACTTACCAGCTATCAAGTTATCTGACAGCTCACATTTACAACAGTAGAAACAATTTAACATCCAACACTTTTGCACGCCAACACCATACATTGGGTGGTATCAAACACTGAGGTGCAAAGCAGGAGTAACTGGCTGTGATGTTTGCAGTGAGGTGGCAATTTGGGTGGGGAGTGATTCTCAATGGTTTGGTAGTTAGGTAATTAAGCAAGTTGGCAGTTATGTAATGATGTAATTTGACAACTATGTAATGCTGTCAGTTGGCAATTATGAAAAAATTGTACTTGGTCTCCATTTCGCGATTTGATGTGGTCATCCTCCACTTTCTCACAATTCTGACTTCTGCATAACAACCTGATACTTGGAACCTAGTCGTGTCAATAAGTGGGTATAGTGAAATAAGACAACAACAAAAAAATGGCTCAAAATATACCAAATGAAGGCATTCAATGATGAGTCTCTGTGCACGGTGTAGGGCAACATAAGAAAAGTGTCACAGAGGGGCACGATTTGAGCTTGGCACTAAAGGATTATCTGAGGGCAAGTCAACAGATTGGATGCACTAGACACCAATGATCTAAGACCAGAGGAGGTGTAGAATGGCATCAACAACATCACACGTGAAGAGACCAAAAGTTCACTGAAAGACAGGAAAAACCCAAACCAAACAAACCACGTGGATAATAAAAGAGGCTCTGAAACTTGCTCTTAGACGTGGCTAAAGTGAATAGAAGAAATGAAGACTTGCAAGAGCTGAATAACTAAGCCTCTGGTCGATCCCCTCTGGCCACAGGCCAAGGACTCGAACAGCTTTACTATCAGACAGAGTATTGTAAACTTGATTATGGTGGATCAAACTATGGTATAACATAACAGCTAGTCAGTTGACCTCCCTCTTGACCCAACCTAAATTTGTTCTAGGCTTCAATATTTCTTACTTGTTCCACAACAGAAATTTATTCTCTGGCTTTTTAATATTGCTAGTGGTCTTTTCTTCCTTACTCTTTTATTTTAGTCTTTATTTATTTTCTTCTTTCTGTTCATTTTTTTTTATTGTTTCTGTTAGGTTTCCCAGTTTATGAAGCACAGAAGGAGTGGATGCAGAGAGACATTAACTGATGCAATAGTTTATCAAGGACGGGGGTGGGGGGAGGAGATCGGGGCGGAAATTGGGGAGCAATGAATGTGGGAGGGGGCAGGAGCACTAAAACTGATTGTGATGATCTATACATAACTCTTTTTAAAAGTGATTGAACCAAGGAAGTATATAATATGTGAATTTTATATCAATAAAACTATTTTAAAAATAAATAAAATACAATTGATAATTGCAAAAAAAATTTAATGCTGAACAGAAAATTTCAAAGGGCACTTCAGGAAGTATTATAGTGAAAGTATTATAAGGAAATATGAGAAGACCTGGAGTTAAAAAACCAAAAAGGAAGAACACACTAATCATTTCGCAAATGGAAAGAACTGAGGAAAAGTTCAAGATGAGTAGCAATCTTGACGGATTCCATAGGCAAAACACTGAGTGATACAGGTAACATCAACAACAGACAGTGGGAAAAATAGATATAATCACTGTATGAAAATAATTGGTTGACATTCAACTACTTCAAGAGATAACATGATCAAGAACCAACGGTATGACTGCTTTAATCCACCCTGCACCAAAGACATTAGTGCAAAACAAGGATCCAGAAATTGACACTATGAAGTGAGATGTTTCAAAAGTCTGAAGCAGTACTGGAAGCGCTCACTAATCTACACCAAGAAATTTGGAAGACAGCTTCCTAGCCATTCCAAAGAAAGGTGACCCAACGGGATGCAGAAATTATCAAACAATGCCACTAAGATCACATGCAGGTAAAATGTTGCTGAATATGATTTTTAAAATATCAGTTGTAGCAGCACCTTGACAGGGTGCTGCCAGAAATGTAAGCTAGATTCAGAAGGCAGAAAACATGCCTGGATATGATGCCAGGGGCAGCTTGGCAGGAAGCAGAGAATACCGGAAATGTGTACTTGTGATTTGTAAACTATGCAAAGGTGTTTGGTTGTGTGGATCATAACAAACTGTGGATAACGTTGCAAACAATAGAATTTCAAACATTTGCTTGTGCTCATATGGAACTTTGTACACTTGGACATCAACCAGAGGCAGTCATTGAGACAGAACAAAGGGATGCTGCATGGTTTAGAATCAGGAAAGGTGTGCGTCAGGGTTACATCCTTTCCCTATAACTTATCAAATCTGCATGCTGAGCAAATGCTCCAAGAAGCTGGACCACATGAGGAAGAACATAGTACCAATATTGAAGGATGACTCAAAACAACTTTCGATCCGCAGATGACTCCACCTTGCAGATGGTGTTGAAAATGAAGAGGACCTGGAACACGTACTGGTGACTATGAAGACTATAGGGTTCCCTATGGATTGTAACTCAATGTAAAGAAAACAAAATCTTCACACACGGACAACAGCATGATAAACAAAGAAAATACTGACATAGTCAAGGATTTCATTTTACTTGGATCCACCATCGATGCTCATAGAAGCAGCGGTCAGGAAATGAAATGATATATTGCATTAGGCAGGTCTTCCGCAAAGACCTCTTTGAAGTGTTGCAAACAAAGATGTCACTTTGAGGACTGAGGTACTGGAGTCGTGTACATCTGCCCTAAGTCATGGTATTTCCAGGGGCCTCCTATTCGTGCAAAAGGTAGACAAGAATAAAGAAAGCAAGAGAAGATTGATGTCTTTTAATTATGGTATCAGTGAGAAATAAGAAATATATCATGGACTGCCAGAAGAATGAACAAGTTGTCTTGAAAGAAGTGCCACCAGAATGATCCTTAGAATCGATGGCGGTGAAACTTCATCTCACCTATTTTGAACATGTTATCAGGAAAGGAAAAGGATATTATGCTTGGGGAAGTTGAGTTGTTGTTGTTGCTGTTGTTGTTAGGTGCCATCGTGTTGGTTCTGACCCATAGCGACCTTATGCACCACAGAACAACACTGCTCAAACTGGCACCATCCTCACAACTATTCCTCTGCTTGAGTCCTAAGTGGCAGCCATGATATCAATCCATCTCCTTGAGAGCCTTCCTCTTTTTCACTGCCCCGCTACCAAACATGATGTCCTTCTCCAGGGACTGCCCTCTCCGGGCAACAAGTCCAAAGTATGTAAGATGAAGCTTTGTGGTCCTTGCCTTCAAGGAGCACCCTGGCCATCCCTTTTGCTTTCTTCATGAATGATCGTCTTGATGTCTGTCCTTCCACAACTCATCAGGTCTTCTGTCACTAGTGTTCAAGACATCAAATCTGTTCTTGAAATGTTCTCAAAATTCAGGTGGGACAGAACCAAGGTCGTATTTTGGCTCTTTTGGACTTGTTTTCATTTTCTTTAGCTGTATTCTGAACTTACATAAGAGCAATTGATGGTCTGTTCCAGAGTCAACCTCTGGCCTGGTTTAATTACTGATATTCTGTCTGCAGGAGTTCATGTGTATAGTCATTTTTTTGTTGTTGTTGAAAAAGAGGTACTTGCTATGAACAAATTGTTTACACAAATTCTATCATTCGATCTCCATCTTCATTTCTATCGCCAGGACCATATTTCCCAACTACTATTCCTTTCTCTGCTTCCAACTTTTGCATTCCAATTGGTAATAATGTTCAACGTTTCTTGATTGCACATTTGATCAATTTCTAATCGAAGTCATTGGTTGAATTCTTCAACTTCTTCATCACGAGCTTTTGTATTTATAAATTTAAATAATAGTTGTATTGCTTGACTTTCCTTGAAGGAAGATAGATGTAATCTTATCACAGATAGAAATCTACTTCATGATTGATTTTGCAACGTCCTTTTTGACAAGGAATGCCAGGCCGCTGCTCTTGATTGTTTTATTCTTGGCATAGTAAAGCATAATATTTTCTGATTCAAAATGGCCAATACCAGTCCATTTCAGCTCACTAGTGCCTAGGATAGCAATCTTTATGCATACTGTTTCATTGTTTAAGACTTCCCATTTTTCTGGATTCACCTTTCTCAACATTCTAAGTTCTGATCATTAACAGATTTGTGCAGCTGTTTCTCTTTATGTTGATTCATGCCCCATCAGCAAATGAAGATCCTGAAGACTCCACTCCCCCAGCCTTTAACCCACGCACATCACCCTTGTCGACCCTACTAGAAGAAATCAGCCCCTCCCCAGTTACATTTAAGGGCCCTCCCACTGAGGGGGCCCATCCTCTGTCACTGTCTCGGACAACCTTCTGCTTCCTTCAGTACCTGACAGTGTTTTGAAGCTATGCATGAGGTTTTCAGCAGCTCCTTCCTTCTAAGTGGGGAGTCGAGCCCTTCTTCAATGTCCGTTCTTAGTCTGGAAGCTCTCCTGAAACCTGTTCACTTTGGGTGACCCTGATGGCACTTGACATAGCTTCCAGCATCACACCAACACGCAAGTCACCACAGTGTGATACACTGTCAGACAAGTGGTGGTGGTAAAGTAGAGGGTCAACACAACATCAGAAGACCCTCAATAAGATGACTTGACAGGGGCTGCAGCAATGAGCTCAAAAATCACACTTGTGAGGCTGGTGTAGGACTGGGCAGTGTTTCCTTATGTTGTATATATAGGGACATATCTAGATACATAACCAACTTGACAGCACTTAGCAACAGGGCCATTAGTGCCTCCCAGGCAGGCAAAGAAGTCCCATATATCATGCGTGTAGACTCAGGCAACACCTATACAAACAGATTTGAACACAAGGCTTAGGGGAGAAATCCTGAGGGCCATCCAGTGCCGCACATCCCAGAAGCACATCTCTGAAGAAGGCTCAAGGAGCCTTTCTTGTCCTGTGGCACTGCTAATGCCACGGTGATGTGCATCCAATTGTGCTGTTGGTAAGTAGATGTGCTTGAGTTGGTACCCAGAGCCCTGTGTTATATTTCTTTGTTTAAAATAAAAATTGTGACCCTGACACAAGCAGCCACCTTTTATACACTTAATTTTTCAGAATTTTTGGTGAAGATGCACATAGGCAAAGATGTATCATTCAACACTTTCTACGTGTCCAATTCAGTGACATTGATTATAGTTTTCAAGTTGTGCTGCCATTCTCACCAGCCTTTTCTACCAGCTTTGTCTTAAACTCACTGTCCTCGAAGCTTCCCACCCAAACCTTCAAGTTGCTGATGTTGATTTTATCTTACATAATTATGTAAAAGAGCACAATGTGCTCCCCCCAAGATGCTTGCTGATTAAAACAACCCATTTTGTCAATAGTTTAATTAGTAAAAGTTGTTCACTAATTAAGATCAACTATTTTGGGTTAAAGAAGACTTAAGGAGATGGCTTTAATTTAAGCTTGAAAATGTAAAGGGTATCTTAGGGTGACAGTTTGGAGGTTTATCCAGCTCAGTGTCTCCAGAAAGCCTAGATTCAACAACATCATAGAAAGTTTTATGAAACGAAAATACCAAAATGTGCGGCTATTGTTTCTGACATAGCCTCCAGCTACGCCTATACACTACTAATGGCAGTATTTCCATCTCCCGCCTATACACTACTAATGGCAGTATTTCCATCTCCCTACGAATTGGGTTGTGATCTGCTAGTCAGCAGTTTGGAACCATCAGCCACTCCCAGGGAGGGAGACAGAGGAAGTTGTTTACACCCCAAAAGAGTTACAGTCTCAGAAGCCCCTAGGGGCAGTTCTACCCTGTCCTATAGAATCGCTACGAGCTGCCATCAACTCGATGGCAGTGAGTTTGGAGTTCTGGAACCCTTCGCCAAAGAATCTGATACCCTTTTAGTTACACTGTAATAGCAGCTTGGGCTTCCTTTTCAATATTCTTTGAGTTGAAGGACCAAGAGAAGTCTTGGAGGGCAAAATGAGAGATGTAGTTGGATGGAGGGATGGTTTCCAATGACATTCTCGTAGGACAGCCCTGGCTGCCCTCGGAATGAGCAGGTGCATTATCCTGATGGAAAAAAAAAAAATCCTAGGTGCATCTTTCTCAGTCTTTTTCTCAGCAATACAGTTTTTCATTTTCGAAAATGTCTTTATAATAAGCCCCCACGATCTTCCTGTCCTTCAAGAAAATCGATGAAGATGATACCTTTGGAATCGCAAGATATGGACTTCAGAACCTCTTTGCCTTGCATTGAGCTGGTCCAGTAGATCCCTCACAAGCTACTCTTTTTATTGGAGCCTTTTTGAAGGCACCCTAATGAGAAGAAGACAAGTGTATTCCTGAGAGAACTTGTCTGAAACCATCCACTGAAAGCAGACACGTCCTTAATCACAATTTGATTCAAGTATGAACTAGAACCCTACTAGCAATACTTTTGGACTTACCCTTGTATTACTTCCATGGACAAGATCAGAAAACAGAATGTCAGAGGAAGAAACAGCCAATCAGAACCTTACCAGTATCAATACATACACTTGAGACCATAGTGTATACATATTGAATAAGTATGGTGAAAGGATACAACTCGGATGCATACCTTTCCTGATCTTAAACCATGCAGTATCCCATTGCTGTTTGGATGACTGTCTCTCTGTCTATGTACAAATTCCACATAAGCATAATTAAGTGTTCTTGGAACTCATTCTTCACAATGTTATCCATAATCCATAGTTTGTTATGATCTGCACAGTTCATTGCCTTTGCATAGTCAATAAATACAGATAAATACCTTGCTGGCACTCAGCTTTAAGCCAAGATCCACCTGACACAAGCAACGATATCCCTCTTTCAACATCCTCTTATGACTATAGCTTGAATTTCTGGCAGCTGCCTGTCGATTTACTACTGTAATCATTTTAAAAATTCTCTTCAGCACGCGGTGTTATTCAATAATGTCTGCCTTCTGCCGTGTCACCTTTCTTTGGGCTGGCCACAATGTGGACCTCTTCCAGTTGGTTGGCCAGGATCTGGCTTCCTAATTTCTTTTCATAGCACAGTGCTGCATCCACTTGCTGAAACATCTCGGTTGGTATTCAACTCCTGGAGACTGGTTTTTCACCAATAGTCTCAGTGCAGCTTGGACTCCTTCCTTCATTACCATTCGTTAATCGTATACGACCTTCTTAAATGATCGAACACTGATCAATTCTTTATGCCCAAAGAATTCTTTAACATTGCAGCTTGAGGCTTGAATATTTTCTTCAGTTCTTTCAGTCTAAGAAATAGTAAGAGTGTTCTTTCTTCCCTTTTTGGTTTTCTAACTCCAAGTTTGTGCACATTGATTATGGTACTTTTTCTCAAGTCATCCTTTGAAATCTTCTTTTATGTCATCAGTTCTCTCATTTGCTTTAGTTATTTTCTCTGCATCAATGAGAAAATTGCATCATTTCATCTGACATCCATTTTGGTCTTTTCTTTATTTCCCCTCCTTTCAATGATCTTTGGCTTTCTTCATGTATAAGGTCCTTCATGACAGCCTACAACTATTTTGGTCTTTGGTAATTAGTGTTTAATAGATCACATCTATTCTTTAGATATTCTCTAAATTCATATGGGATATACTGAAGTTGTACTTTGGCTCTCATGGACTTATTTTAATTTTATTCAGTTTCAGCTTGTCCTTGCATGTGAGCAATTGATACGCTTTGTTCTGACTGATGATATTATCTTGTCCATCATCCCTCTTCATAGCTATGGTGGACTTTATTCCTGTGTATTCCATCTGGTGAAGTCCATGTGCGTAGTGGCTGCTTGTTTGCTAGGAAAAAATGTATTTCCAATGAAGCAATTGGTCTTGAAAAACCCTATCATGAGAAATCCAGTGTCATTTCTATCACCGAGGCTGTATTTTCCAACTATCACTCCCTTTTTGTTTCCAACTTTCACATTCCAGTCATTGGTAATTATTCATGCTTTTGATTGCATGCTTGATCAATTTCAGACTGAAGATGTTGGTTAAAAGAGTCTTCAACTTCTTCATCTTTGGCACTATGTATGGTGGGTGAGTATGCCTAATAGTGATGTTAACTGTACTTCCTTGTAGTCATTATCCTATGTAGATATTATCCTATGACTGACAGGGTTGTTTTGAAGGATAGGTCTTGAAATGTTCCTTTTAATGGTGAATGTAAAAGCCATTCCTCCTTAATTTTTCATACCCAGCACAGTAGACCATATGACTGTTTGACTCACAGGGAGCAACACTTGCCCACTTCGCTCCCTAAAGCCTAGGATACTAATTTTTATGCATTCCATATCATTTTTGGCAACTTCCAATATTCCTTATTCATACTTCACATATTTCATGTTCCTATTATTAATGAAGGAACCCTGGCAAAGTGACTATGTGTTTGGCTAACTTTAAGGTCAGTGGTTCAAAACTACCGGCTACTCTGCCAGAGAAAGATGGGGCTTTCTACTCTAGTAAAGAGTTACAGTGTCAGAAACCCATAAGGGCAGTTCTACCCTGTCCTACCAGGTCACTATGAGTCCGAATCAACACGATGGCAGTGAGTGTGGAGTTTGTTGAGATTTTCAATGTATGTTTGTAACCGTTTCTTCTCCCTTTGGGTCATGCCGCTTTTGCAAATGAAGGTCTGAAAGCTTTACTCCATCCATAGCATTTCAGTTGGCTACTTTTAGCAGCCAGCTCTTTGCCAGTTATATATTTCATGCCTTCTAACCGGAAGGGTTCATCTTCCAGAACCCTATCAGACAATGCTATTCATAAAACTTTTGCTGGCCAATTCTTTACCAGTTTTATTGGCATAATCCACATATCATACAATTCAGTAGTTCAGACCTATCGAAAGAGTTATACAGTCATGACCACAATCCCTTTTAGAACATTTTCTTCTTTCTTGTATTCATTACTATTAGCTCCCCATTCCTCTCATTGGAAAGAAGTAGATTTTTAAAGAAGTAGATCACCACATTCTTCTTCCTAATCTGTCTTAGTCAAGAAGCTCTGCTGAAACCTGGCTACCATGAGTGAGCCAGATGGCATTTAAGGTGAATGGCATAGCTTCGAGCAGCACAGCAACATGCAAGTCACCACGACAAACTGACAGTCTAATGATGCATTCATGGCCTAGTGGGTTACAAAAACAATAGCATTTTTTTACTATCCTGCTAGTTATCAAATTGAATTGTAGGTTACAGTGACAAGGTAGAACTAGATCTCTTGTGTAACTAGTAAACCAGTCGACCATTTGTAAGGCTCCCTCCCAGCAGACCAAAGCACCTGCTTACTGTCAAGTCGGCTCTGACTCACGGTGACCTCATGTGTGTCAGAAGAGAATTACGCTCCATTGGGTTTCCAAGAACTAATTTTTCAGAAATAGATCACCAGATCTTTCTTCTGATGCACCTCTGAGTTAACTCAAATCTCCAGCCTTTCCCCCCACCTAAAGATCATTTAATTGGGGGCTATTTTTAAAAAATCTTTTTATTGGAGGATCATACAGCTCTTATCACAATCCATACATGCATCCATTGTGTCAAGCACATTTGTGCATATGTTACCATCATCATATTCAAAACATTTTCTTTCTACTTGAGCTCTTGGTATCAGCTCATTTTACCCCCTTCCTCACCCTCCCTCCATGATGAACCCTTGATAATTTATAATTTTTTCCATGTCTTAAACTGACCAATGTCTCCCTTCACTACTTTAATTGGGGGCTCTTACAGCTCTTATAACAATCCGCACATCAATTGTATCAAGCACATTTATACATATGTTGCCATCATTATTTTATAAGCCTTTACTTTCTATTTGAGCCCTTGATGTCAGCAGACAAGCACGTAACCATTTGTGCCACCTATGGTGCTCCCAGCATACTACAACATGTGAGTTACACAGACCAATACGCCATATCAGGCTGAGGGGATGGAGCTGCCAGAGTTCAGGACTTACATCGATAGGCGCTCTTGGTTCATTTAAAACTTAATTTTGTCCCTGCCTTTATTTACCCAATAGAACTGAATCTGGTGAGCTGTCTTAAATCCGGGATCACGGATCTGTCTCAAATCAGAATCAGGGTTCTGTCTTGAACCCTACCAAGTATGAGTAGTAGCACTCCTGACACTCCTGGGTCTGCCAGCCCTGCCTTCTATAAGAGCAGCAGCTCATTTCCACAGCATGCCCCCCAGCTTGCAAAATCCTTTTGTTTGTATGATCTCATCAAGCCTTCAGGAGAACCTTAAGAAGGAGATGCTAGCATTGTGCAGAGAAGGAAACGGGGTCAGAGACAGTTGGGGGCTTTTCCAAGCTCATATAGGCATAAGCAATAGAGCCAGGCTGGAAGGAAAGGCCTCTGACTCTAGAGCCCATGCCTACCTCCCACCTGTGCATCCCTTCTCTTCAGTCCTGGACTACTAGACTCCACTCCACTGTAAACGTCTCTGTCTATGGCTCCCTTGATAGGATAGGCTTTCTGGAGAGAAGTATACCTGCAAAGACTAGAGTACGGGCACTTGGCCTTCCCATGGAGCCTCGACTAGAGGGAGACTTCATTGGAAGGGCAATATTCTCTCTGAAAGACTTCTAGGAATGCCACTGCTTTGATTCCTTTCTCCAAACAATGCCAGACTTCCATCTTGCTTTCCTGACCTATGCCATGCGTCACACCTCTATAGAGCAAAGAGTGGAAGGTTTGATGCTGTCCCCAGTGGAATTATAACATAGTCTTCCAGGCATTCAGAACATCTCATGCTGCCTCCCTCCACCCCCTGGCATGTAAAACATGTAAGACCACCCTTGCTACCCCACACTCTACTGACTGTCTTTCAATTCCTGTGCCACACCCAGAGGAGGTTGACTTGCATACACATTCCACTTGGACCAGTGGACTGACCTGCAGCCATGGTTTCCCCATCTCTGTTCAAGAGCTGAGACTTGGGTACCTAAGAACTGTGCCTCAATCAGAATTGGCCTCCCTGACCTCACAGCCAAGACTCTCCCATTTAATACTCTTTCATTCATTCCTTCCCCCCATTTATTTATTCTCTATTCAGGAGCAGTGCTAAACATATTTCATCCTCCCACCCCAATGATTTGGTATAAAGTGGAATCGCATACACAACACTCGGGTATAAAAATGAATTGTCAGGGAAAATTTTACTTATACTGCGTTATATAAGACTCCCTGTGCTATGGGAGACAATCACCCACATTCCAACTTGTCAGATGAGTGATACGAAGCCTCGCTCTCTGGGTCGGTCTAGGGGACGCTGTGCTCCATGGCTGTCATGACAAAAAGAGCTAGACACTATTTGGGATGACTACAAAACAGGTGATAGAACCTTCCTCCAGCTCCGTTTCCAGCGTTGCCTACAACCCAGATTAGGACACTTTATGAGATTCTCGCCCCCATTTTCTCTGGACTTTCATTTCCCTCCATTGCCAATCACAGTTTGACATCACTCCACCAGCCCCCACCCCCTGCCCATTCCAGCCATTTGCCATCCTTGCTCCTGGGCACATTGAGGTCTGAACTCAGAATAGGGAGGTATGTCTCTAGGATGGGGCCATTTTCAAAGGTTCTGGGAGATATGATTTTTCTCTGATTTCCTGGTTTCCCTTATGATTTAGAGTAACTTAAAGCATTAACTCTGGAAGAAACCTTTTGGGTGAGCTTATTCTACCCATCCTTTTACATGAATGGAAACTGAATCCCAGAAAAGTTCAGTGTGTTTTGAATGGCCACACAGCTAGAACTCAATCTTCTGGTTCCTGTGATCATACACACTAAACTGCCTAGTTTCACCTGCCATGCAGAATTCTCCAGAGCTATGCCCCTGGCAGGCTTTTGCCTCCGAGCCAAACCCAACCGCTGACAGGTCACATGGGGATTGCGGAAAGATTTCCCAGAACCTGTTTGTTTTCCATGTCAGTGGTTCTAGGTATGGCCAAGCAGTCTCTGGCGCCCTCAAGGGGCAGAACTGAGTAGTGGCGCACTGCCCTCAAACAACCCCAAACTCACTGCCCAGGAGGAAATGCAGACTTACAGGGACCCCATAAGGGAGGGTAGAGCTGCCCCAGTGAGTTTCCAAGACTGTAAGTGTTAAGGGAGTAAAAAGCCTCCTCTTTTTCGCCCTAGGAGCGGGGTGGTGATTTAGAACTGCTGACCTTACGGTTAGCAGCCCAGTGCATAAACACGACGTACCAGTTTGAGTACTGCCCTTACTCAGAACAAAATTTGGAAGCAGCTGGGTATATAAATATTCCATTCCACCCAATGTTACAGAATACTTTGTAGTCATCTTTTATTTCAACAATTATGAAACATGGATGAGTCTGTCATGTGTGAGACGCATGCTGCCCCTCATGCTCTCTAAAGCCTGGACCAGGCCCTGGGCCCCTAGGGGGATCCTAGAAACCCACAGCTATGCTAGTTGCTTGCTCCCCAAAGCCCCTCTCCAGAGCCTGAACTAAAGGGTGGGGCGGCTCCCCACTGGGCTCAGTGGTGCTGGATTCCACTCCGTTGGTCTTAGGAGAGCCCCAGTACTGCCCCCTCATCCCAGGGCTGAAAAAGAGGTGTTCTGGCCACAGAGCCCTGGGTGAACAGTGGAGGCTGGTCACCAAGCAGGGAAATACTCCAGAGCCCCTCCCAGGGCTGGTCAGAGGAGCTGGCCTCCCTAGAGCAGCTGGGAGCACAAGTGTGAGGATGCTGCAGGGATGTAGCCCACGGAGGGACGGGGAAAGGAGCCAGCAAAGGGGACCTGAGTGGGCAAGGTCCCGAGTGCCACTGTCGGAACAGCAAACACAGAAGTGAGACTCAAGCCGTAAGCTTCATTTCTAAGAGCTGTGTGAATGTTTACCCCTGGAGAAACATCCAGAAATGGTGAGCCTTTTCCTATCAAGCACCGGCGTACGCTATCTGTAGGCAAAACAGTTGTCTTCTGGATGTTCCCACAGATCATCTGGTGCTGCGAAGATTTTGCTTCATGTCTGACTCCCCCACTATTCAGGTCAACAGCCCTTTATCCAGTGCTCAGAGACTCGGTCTCATCTGTCTCGAAGCCTCCGGATCCCCCAGCATCAGGCAGCTTGGTCACTATTCGTGCTGAGAACTGTATTTTTAGGAAGGACAAATCGAGATGCTGACTCCACTTGTGAAGTAGGGAATTCTAGGCACTTGGATTTCTAGCTAGCTGTGTCTCTCTTCCATAGGTGCCACGTGGGAGCTTTCTCCTCATTTCTGTCATTTTCACCATCGCCCTTGCTCTGAGGAAGACGACAGCAGCGCTTGTCAGGACAATTCACTCTAGGGGCACTCACTAAGGTAGACGCTGACTTCTCACTCGCACAAGTGGGGAGCGCAGGCAAGCGGCTCTCCTGGGAAGATCTCTTTGAAAGTGCTAATTCTGGGTCCACCTTGTGGCCCACCATCCTCCAGGAAGGTCTTCCCGGGTACCAGGCATCCAACAGATGACAATCAAAGAGAGAGAGACGGAAAGGTCATCACGTATCAAACCCTTAACCACCTCAGCCCAGATAGGACATCCCTTCAAGGTCCCTTGGTGAGAACGATCCCACAGTCCCTCTCACATGCAGGGGAAGCTGCACCTGGCGGTGGAGCTCCCACATGGCACCTATGGAAGAGAGACACAGCTAGCTAGAAATCCAAGTGCCTAGAATTCCCTACTTCACAAGTGGAGTCAGCATCTCGATTTGTCCTTCCTAACAATTCAGTCTGCAGTGCGGCTGTTTGCCGGCAGGACTCCTCCTCTCGGAAGGGGAGCCCAGAGATTTCACATTGTCATTTCTGCCAAGACAGTATTTTAGAACCATTAAGCAGAAAGATAAATTAAACGGTAACTTATAAATTACAATAATCTGGAAAACCACATGCCCCTGGAAAAGTTTGTAAAGCATTTCACTTGTAATCCCCAAGATGCCTTCGCAGATCTCCCCAGAACTGACCCTCTGGGTCACCGCCAGGTGGGAGCTGGAAGGGAAAGGTACAAAGCGAGGAAGGGAGAGGCCTCATGTGCCTTCGAAGCTGAGTCTGTCAACAGAAAGGGAACTTGAGGGGGAAAAGAAAAGAAAAGAAAGAAAGGGAGTTTGATGGGGAAGACAATGGAGTTTTTTGGACCATCCTCTAGGAAGAAAGCTCTATTCTTTCTGGTAAAGGTCTGTCCTTCCCACATGTCCAGATTCAGCAGGGCAGGATGGCCGGTCACAGGTCTATGTGGGCTCTCTGTGCCAGAATGTGTGGGCTGGGGAGACGAGTGACTGTCAGAGCAGCTTGATGAGGCTTTTGACAGGAAAGGAAGGCCCGGTCTGAGGAACCCGCTTGAGACGAGACGGACGTGTCTACGCAAGCCTCGAGAGATTGGAGGTCTCTGGCATCTACACTGCTTCCTTTCAAACATGCGAGCCAAATGGCAAAGAGTTCTAATCTGTACGCGGGTTTGCCGGGACCTAGAGGCGGTGACTTGTCGTTGTTCTTGTTGTCGTCAGGTTCCGGTACACAGTTCCGGTACACGGTTCCGGAACACAGTTATCCCACAGACAGCAGAAGGAAGCACCGCCCAGGCCAGCACCATCCTCACCACAGTGCCCATGTTGGAGCCCATGGTGGGAGCCACCGTGTCATTCCGTCTCGCTGAGGGCCTTCCCCGTTCTCAATGTCCCCGCCCTTACCAAGCATGATGTTCCTCTTCCGAGACTGGTCTCTCCTGAGAACATATCCAAATTACCTGAGGCAAAGTCTGGCCATCCTTGCCTCTAAGGAGCATCCTGGCTGTACTTCTTCCAAGACAGAGTGGTTGGTTTGGTTTGGCCACCCCTGGTACTTTCAATATTCTTCTCCAGCGCCATAATTCAAACTCATCGATTCTTCTTCAGTCTCCCTTATTCAATGTCCAATTTGACTACAGGCAATTATCTCATTGAAACTGAAGAGCCTGTTCTAAGGCCTATGTACAGATCTGGAATGGTGTACTTGGAGTAATGTTAATCAGGAGCCACTCTTCCAAGACATAGATCTATTACCCACAGCTAAAATCCTACCCATTGTGTGGGATTGGGAGAGGGGGCAGAGAAGGCTGGGTTTGGAGGTTTTCTGCTTGATAAAGCTTTGTGGAATGAACCAAACTAGCCATGTGAGAAGTGGGCCCTCTAGAGGGGAGGGGGATCTCATCAAGCACACCCTCTGTCTTCCTTGGGATTAACTGAAAGCAGAGTTCAGAGCAGCTTAATGAGATTGCAGCAGGACTGTTAATGACCTCAAACCCACTGACCCGGGGATCCTAAAATTCCCCATGAACAAGATGAGACTGATGCAGGGACCTAGCTTGGGGGCGGGGTTGTCACCTAGACATAGGAACTGAGTATGGCTAGTTATCAGATGTTTAGATGCAGGGAAGTAGACAAGCATCATAGCGTCATCCTCAGAAAATGTAGTATGGTTCACGATGGTAAATTAAGATTCAGAAGAACCCTCTGCCCAGCGGTTGAAGTAATGCGCATAAGAATTATTCTAGGAGTGGAGAGGAGAGTATATTAAAATGCAAATTCCCAGGGGGTTGAGTGGAAAATTGGTCTGGGATGTGACCACAAATCTGCATTCTTAATAAGCATGAACAGGTCCTCCTCAACTAGGCTCTGGGGACATCATTAGAAGCAGCTTTAGGCTAAGAGCCTGCAGTCTGGAAGATCTGATAGAAATAGAAATGATTTCTAGCACCACCCAGGAAAAATCGCCGCTTCCCACTCTCCCACCTACTAACCCCACCCCCATCAAAGGGAAAACATTCTTGTGGCTTGATATAATCTTACCACAAAACTTTGAAAATATGAATATGTATATTGCATTTGTTGGCAGTCTACGCTTTATATTTTAAACCCGTGATCTGTTTTGTTTTTTAATATTTCTCAGGCTGGTTCTGTGTCTTGGGAACGCTGAATGGTGAATTGTTCATTTAGGTGTGTGGAGTCACTGCAGGTGACCATGTCCCATGTGGTAAACACATCGTGGGTCCTTTAGAAGCTATTCTGTCTCCCACAGTTCTCTCTGCTTTTCTGCTGGTCTGAGAGTTCATCGCGGTGGCCACACAGAACTCAATGAAAATGCTCACCATTATGGGGTTTCTTATGGAAGTTAGCAGGGGAGAAACGCTCAGGATAGAGGTCTTCGATCAGAACATGTTGCAAAGTTCTTTTGGGGCTGCTAATAAATACCCACAGGGCATGCCACTCCACAGTCAGGCACTCAGCTCAAACTCATGTGTCAGTGAACCCAATTCTTCAAGTTAAGTGTCCAGGGGCACCCCCAGGTCATTAAACCTCAACCCGAAGGCACTCAGCTCCAAGTCTGTGGCTCAGCAAACCCGGCTCCCTGAATTAAGTGCCCAGAAATACCCCACTCCACAAGCCAGCCTCTTGCCCCAAAGCATTCGATTTTACTTGCTCTGTGGGCTGGGAGAGGAGCCCTGGGGACATCCGGTTATGTGTTGGGCTGCTAACCATGAGGTCAGTGGTTGGAAGCCACCAGCTTCCCTTTGGGAGCAAAGAACAGGCATTCTACTCCTGTTGCCTCAGAAACTCACAGGGGCAGTTCCACCCTGTCCTGTAGGGTTGCTATGAGTTGGCATCCATTCAATGGCAGTGAGTTCATTTTGGTTTTTGATGGGCTGGGAAATCCCTTGCTTTGGTTCCTGGTTCTGCCGTTGCTGCTCTTCTCACTCCTCTGATGTCAAAGCTTTCTTTGGATCAGGAAGGTTCATTGTGCAGGGACCTCAAGGTCTAAAGGATGCGCTCACTCCTGGCTCCTCTCTCTTGCTGGTAATGAACGCCCCCCCCCCACGCCCACTTCCTGCTTCTGCACTGGTTCATTTTATAACCCGCAGCATGACAATCACAACAAACCCTATTAACAGTGACTCACAACTGAATCCTCCCAGTGTCTCCCACCACCGTCTCTTACCCAGGGAGTTACAGAGGCAGTGGCTAGAAAGCCACACTAAATCATTCACTGCACTGCGAAAGGAATAATAAAATTCTACACATAATAAAAAAGTTAAATCCTCTGAGTTGAAAGGGACCTAAAAATGAATTAATCAAGCCACTCGCTGATGTTTGTCAGCTGTGGAAACAGAAATTACATCAATCTTGGAGACAACAGATCTGTCTTTGAGTCCTGGCCTTGCCACTGGGCAGGAGCTGCAGAATCCTAAATATGCGAACTAAATGTTCTGTGCCTTACTTTCTTCATCTTTAAGATGATCCCTGTCCCTTTAAAGTGATCCCCATGGTCTCCTTAGGTCCTAACATTCCATGATTCCCTTCTGTAGTCTTCATCTACTTCCTACCCGTATTCATCATCAGACGAGGAAAGAAGAGACTTTGTAAATGATGCCTCAATTTAGAATGAACGAATTAGAATATACATATGTGCAAAAGAAACCCAACCAAAAATTAAAATGGCCTTATCTAAAATGCGAAAATCTGAATATATTAACTCCCAATAAAATAAAAAAGAAAGAATATTTTCGGATATAATGCTTAAAGAAGACAATGGTCAAACTAATAGTGCTGTATAGTACCAAAAATAACCCAAACTCACTGCCATCATTTAGTCGATGTCAGCTCACAGTGACCCTATAGGACAGGGTAGAACTGCTCCTGTGAGTTTCTGAGACTGTAACTCTTTACTAGAGTAGAACACCCACAGCTGTGAAATGTTTTTCCTGCTTGGGAAAAGTGCCACAGAAACTGTTGTGATGTTGAACACAGCTTACAAGGACAGCTCGACGGGAAAAAGTCAAGTGTACGAGTGGTTTTCTCATTTCAAAAAGGTGAAATGTTGATTGATGATGAACCTCATTCTGGACATCTGCCAACTTCCTGAATGGATGAAAATGTCAATAAAATCATGCACTTGTTTTCAAAGACTGATAATGAACCATCGAGGAGATGGGGAAGTTATCTGGACTATCTTGGAACTCAGTTCAGTGAATTTTAATGAACGATTTGGGAATTAGAAGGGTTACTATGAAATTTGTGTGTCAGATTCTGGCTGACCAGGAAAAATAGATTCAAGTGGAAACATGCCATCCTTTAAAAGAACAGCTCCAAAGAGACTCAGACTTTTCCCCCAAGGTCACTACTGGTGATGAGACTTGTGCTATCCTTTTTGTATTATTTTGTATTTAATGATGCTATCCTTATCACCCCAAAGGCGAGCATCAATCAAGCCAGTGGTAGACGCCGTCATCACTTCACCCAAAAACATCTCATCAAGCGAAATCAAAGATCAAGGCGATGCTCATTTGTTTTTGATGTGAGTGGGATAGTACATATGGAGTTCATTCCACCAGGTCACACTATTAATCAGCTTTCTATTTAGAGGTTCTGGAAAGATTGTGTAACAGTGTGTGACAAAAAAGACCTGATTTGTGGCAGAAGGGGGCCTGCTTTTACCACCACGACAATGCACTTGCTCCCACAGCCATTTCAGTGCGCCAGTTTTGGACACACAAAAAAGCATGCCTCTCTTTCACCATGCACCTTACTTACCTGACCTTCCTCTGTGAGACTTCTTTTTGTTTCCATAAATGAGGAAGGACATAAAAGGACAGCAATTTGAAGACATAGAAGAGGTGAAGAAACAAAGGAGGGAGATGCTGTCAGCCATCCAAACAGATGAATTTGAAAAATGTTTCTAAGAATGGAGTCACAGATTTGACAAATGTATTACGTGTAATGGAGAATACTTTGAAGGTGATACGTTTGCTTTGGGGGGAAAATTAAATACATAACTTTGGCAGGGAGACTAAAAATTTTAAAAGTTGGGTTTTTTGGGGTACCCCCTCATACAGTAAGTACTTGGGTATTTAAGTATGACTGACATTTATATAAATGGAACTAATTTTTTCTTCCATTTGAGAACAAATGATAGAGCTATAGAATACACATCTGATATTATAAACTATCTCTTTAAGAAGTAAAACTCAGCATCTCTTTGATGTTTAATGGGGTGTACCACATTGCTTAAACACTATAGGTCACTTAGAAGGATGACTTCCTCTCATCTTTCTAAGTGACCTTTACAAGAACTTTCTATAACAACATAAGCCCTTATCTCGTTCATATGTGAGGCCCACGACACACCTTTCTTTAGAGATGGATAGTGTCTCTATTTTAAAGATATTAATATTAATAATAACTTTTGTTCAGTGGCTTACCCTTTTAAAACACAATAAATGGTAGGACTTCAATTGTTGTTTGAGAAATGAATGGTTATAATTGGATGAAGCACCAGGCATTTGACAACCTGGGTCTCTAGCATGTTTGAAGCAGCATTGACATTGTGGGCTTGACTATGTCTCGTATTGGGGCATGGTTGTGGGCAATAAACTCAACTTCTCACCTGTAAATGGGGATGATTCTACTCAAACCTAACCTAGTCAGGTGATTTTATGTCCACTAGACACTACTGGCTAGGGGTGGAGTGAAACCTGTCAATGCTGCCTCCTTGGAGGGCTGGCCTTGCCATAAGAAGGACCTCTCAAACCTCCTTTTCTCTCTCCACCCCCTCACCTTCCTGATTTCTGGTCTCCCTGGAAGCTGCCAGAACCCTGCCATGTTATCACAGACCTTGGATCCACACATCTCCACACCCACCAGTCGGTGATCTCCCTGCAGTCTGTGTCATCGCATGCGGCTGTGTGAGTCTGAGGAGGGATGTAAGGACTAGTAACGGATTCATGGACCAGGCTGCTTTATTGATATATAACTACTTCTTGATATAAAGCTCTCTCATATGAATGTCACTGGATTTGTTTCTCTAGTTAAGCTGGCCTAACACACCCCCTAAGCCTGGGAACAGGGCAAGGATGTTGACTCTCACTACTTCTATCCAACACTGTTCTAGAGGTCTTCTCGTTGCCATTGAGTCTATGTTGACTCATAGTGGCCTTATAGTACGGCGGGGGGCGGGGGGGGGGGG
>NW_022111324.1:555461-589319 GCF_000313985.2 Echinops telfairi | reverse complement strand
AGAGGGGCAATGCCTGGAGGGTAGAGGGAATGTGGGGTAGAAAGGGGTAACCAATTACAAGAATCTCCGTATAGCCTCCTCCCTGGGGGATGGAAAGCAGAGAAGAGGGCGGCGGGGAGACATCGGACAGTGTAACAAATGACAAAACAACAATGATTTGTGAATTATGGAGGGTTCATAAGAGAGGGTGGGGGGACATGGGCAGCTGATATTAGGGGCTAGAGTAGAAGACAAATGTTTTGAGAATGATGAGGGCAGTGAATGTACATATGTGCTAGACACAATGGATGGATGGGTAGATTGTGATAAGAATTGTACGAGCCCCCAATAAAATAATTTTTAAAAAATAATTATGTTTGCTTTGTTTTGTACACAGTATACCAAGTCTTTTGGGTGAGCAGATAGATCTGTGCAGTAAGTGATTTTGCACAGTCAGCTCCGCTCGGGGATACAGTTTTGTGGATTGATGGATCCCTTCCAGAAGTCCTGCAGCTCTGCCCTTTTAAAGTCTGAATACACAAGAGCTTTTCCTTGCAAAAGCCAATGAGTAACAACCACCACAAACCACAAAACTCATTGTCATCGAGTCCCTTCTGCCTCATAACAGCCCTATGGCACAGAATAGAACGGCCCCTGTGGTTTCCGAGAATGTAAGTCTTCGTGGGAGCAGAAAGCCTCATTTTTCAGTCTCAGAGTGGCTGGTGGGTTCAAATTGCTGACCTAGCAGCTAGCAGCCCAATTTATAATCCACTATGCCACTAGGGTTCTTAATGAATAACAGCACTAAACAAATGTTTCTTGTGGTCATCACCCATTTCTTCACAAATCTGGAGTGGCAGCAGGAGAAGGGGGTCAGGGTCAAGAATTAGTGATTAGCCTGCCCTTAATGTGATTGACAATTTTAGTAGATTGGTTACATTGCCTACAGTTCCCTGGTGGGAAGGACCCTCTGTGTTTGCCTCAGTAAGGAAAGCTTGACATTACTGCAATAGATTGAGAAATTAGTCTTCATCTGATTTAACAAATAATGAGCACTTATGGAAGAAAGACTTCAATGTTTTTGCTGAGAAGGATGCATGAACTCATTGTATGCAAATCCACACGAGTGATTTACATGATCTCTAACATCAATAATTATACATAGCAGAAGGTTCAATCACTGGAATTGGAAACATCCGTGTACTTGCCTGAGGATATTCTTTCTGGATTACATGCATTCTGGTTAGTGATAGATTTCCATGGTTCTATCTACTTTAGCCTTATTTTATATAAAAATCAGAGAAACCAAAGTTTGGTTATATAATTTATGAGGGTGAGTGGAGTGAAAAAAAGTGGTACTAGGTTCCAGTTCACACATGCACATACTTATTCCAAACAAAGCATGTTGAGACACGCCACTGAGACCACTGCAGAGCTGCAGACAAGTTCTCAGTAATACACTTGTCTTCGTCTCCTCCTCACCACCACGAGTCCATCTTTTCATAGCAACTCTATAGGATAGAGTGGAACGGCCCCTGTGGGTTTCTGAGATTGTCATTCTTTATGGGAGTACAAAGCTTTACCTTTCTCCCATGAAGCAACTGGTGCTTTCAAACTGCTGACCATCCTTTTAGCAGCCCATAATCCACTACACCACCAGGGCTCTTTCTTAGAGCATCTTCAACAAATGGTTCAAAACAGTGGTGCACAGGGGAAGTGCTGGACTAGTTCAATTCAAGGCAGAGAGGTCAACTCAGTTGTGGTGACTGCTGGGACTCCTAAGGACAATCTGAATAATTTTCTTGAAGGACACAGAATTATTAGAAAGAAGTTTTAGAGCTGGAAACATAGGGAATCCAGGACAGATAAACCCCTCAGGACCAATATTGAGAGTCACCATACCAGGGTAAGGGGAAGGTGGGGGGAGAAAGGGAGAACTGATTACAATGATCTATCTATAACCCCCTCCCAGGGGGGATGGACAACAGAAAAGTGGGTGAAGGGAGACATCGGTCAGAGTAAAACATGAAAAAATAATAATTTATAAATTATCAAGGGTTCATGAGGGAGGGAGGGAGGGAAGGAGGGTAGAGGGAGGGGGGAAATGAGAAGCTGATACCAAGGGCTCAAGTAGAAAGGAAATGTTTTGAGAATGATGATGGCAACAAATGTACAAATGTGCTTGACACAATGGATGGATGTATGGATAGTAATACAAGTTGTATGAGCCCCCAATTAAATGATTTTTTTGAAAAAGAAGTTTTAAGAAATCTGGAAGTTGCATTGGTGAGAAAAAAGCCCAGAAACTTACACCAAGAAAGTTTTTCCTATTAAAACAATGCTCCTGCTCATTTTTTCTAGGGTAGCAAGGGCTGTCCTGTGAGAATTTTATTAGGCAACTGTACCCACATCCACCTTGTAGTCCTGATCTTGCCCCTTCAGACATCTTTTTGTTTCTAAACTCAAATAACATGAAAATGTCAAAAAAATCATTTAATTGGGGGCTCATACAACTTGTATTTCTATCCATCCATCCATTGTGTCAAGCACATTTGTACATGTGTTGCCATCATCGTTTTCCTCACACCAGCAGAGCTCTGTCAAATGAGTGGCCTGCCTCCAACTACCCCTGGATGGACAGAAATGCCTTCCATAACCACTGCACCTGCTCCCAGTGCCTTTTGTGCCTGAAAGAACTCCTGGGAACACAGACCTGACCTCAGTGATCCTCTTGGTCAGCACCCTGATTTCGTATCTCTTCTAGGGCAGCAAGAATCCTTCCTCCTCTCCCTTCCTCCATGACCACCTTGACTGGCAGAGGGCTGAGCCATAGCAGGTGTCCTGCAGCCCCTCACGGCTTTCTCCTTTCTGGGCCCCGTGTCAGCTCATTTTCTGCTCCCCCCACCCGTTTCTTTCCCTTCTCTTGAGTTTTCCCTCTTCTTCTCTGCTTTCTCTTTCTTTTCATTTCCTTCCCCCCGCCCCACCTTTCACTTACATTTACTTTAGTATTGTTTTCTATCTTTCTCTCCCCTCTCCTGTAGTTTTAGTTATTGTGGGCCTTTCTTGCTTTCTTTTCCCTTGTTTTTATTTCCCTTGTTCTTTAAAAATAATGATTAAATTATTTTTTCTTGCTATTGTTGGCTTGTTCCTCCCCCCACTGGATTTTTCCCTCTTTTATTTTTAATTTTTTTGCTATTCTTTCCTCTTTTCTTCCTTAACTTACACTGTAGGAACAGTAAGTATGCCCACACCACTGGGTGAAGACCACTACTTGTTCCTGTACTACCCGATCAACTATAGATAGCAGCCAATATTAGCCAACACCCCCTTTGCAGCACTACACAAAGAGTGAGTAGAGAATTTCACACACACTCTTATTCTCCATCACACCCACCAGGAGGTAGGTGGTGAGTGCCTTAGAACACACCAACAGACAACCGCCAATAAAATGAAAATACAGCAATGCCACAATGTCTCAGAGACAACAAATAATTTCATTTATTATAAAGAACCAAGATAGAATGGCTCAAATGAGACACCAAAACACAGAGCCTGAAAATCTTCCTGAGAACAATGTGGCTTTGGAGTTACCTGATAAGAAATGCAAAATAATTATATTTAGGCACTTTCAAGAGTTTGAGAAAAAGATAGATAAATCTGTAGATGACATCAAGGAAAACGCAGACAAAAACTTTAGAAGAATCCAAGAAAACACTCCAAAAGTAAATGGACAAAAAATAGGTAATGCATTGAATGAGCAAAGGGGTAGAATTTTTTTTTTTTTAACATTTTATTAGGGGCTCATACAACTGTTATCCCAATCCATACACACATCAATTGTGTAAAGCGCATTTGTACATCGTTTCTCAAAACATTTTCTCTCCATTTAAACCCCCGACATTAGGTCCTCATTTTTTCCCTCCCTCCCCGCTCCCCCCTCCCGCATGAGCCCTTGATAGTTTATAAATGGGTATTTTGTCATATCTTGCCCTGTCCGACGTCTCCCTTCACCCACTTTTTGGTTGTCTGTCCCCCAGGGAGGAAGTCACACACAGTTCCATGTAATCGGTTCCCTCTTTCCTACCCATTCTCCCTTTACCCTCCCTGTTTTGCCACTCACACCACTGGTCCTATAGGGCTCATCCGTCCTGGATTCCCTGTATTTTCAGTTCCTATCTGTACCAGTGTACCTCCTCTGGTCTAGCCAGTCTTGCAAGATAGAATTCGAGTCATGGTAGTGGGAGCGGGGAGGAAACCTTTAGGAACTAGAGGAAAGTTGTATTTCTCATCGTTGTTACATCGCACCCTGACTGGCTCATCTCCTCCAAAGAGGTAGAATTTAATCATTAGAAAACTAAATTAGTATGCCCAAACTGACCTTTTGATGTGTGTAAATCAGAGCACAGAATTCTCTGGGGGAGGGTTAAGGAGATGGGATCAGCTCCGTCAGAGGTGTATATAAACCTACACAGGGCTATGTCGAGAAACAATAGCTTAACATATGTTTGTTTGTTTCCTCATGTTGAGGAATTTCCCTCTTTTTACTAGTCTGTTGAATTTTTTTGTTGTTTCAAATCAGGAATATGTGTAGAATTTTGTCAAATGCCTATGTTCAGTTTTGTAGGTTAGCTTTAATTTGAACACTTCTGTATTTGGGCTGACTTCAGGTGGTGATGTCATGGATGCTAATCTCAGATATTGTCTGCCACCGTTGCTTCTATGTCCAAGTAACTCTCTTTCACATGTCTTGTAAAGGTGGTCTGGTTTTCATAAATTTCCTTAACTTCTATTTATCATTTATGTTCTAATTTTGCCATTATATTTAAGGGATGATTTTTCAGGGTATAAAACTATTGATTGACTTTTTTTCCATTCAGGATTCTATTTTTGATAAATATCGTTCCATTTCCTCCTTTGCCGCTATAATTTCTTCTGGGAGTAAAAAAAATCAGAGTTTAGGCTTACTGGTTCTACTTTGTAAATTACTTTTCATTTTTCCCCAGGCTGCTTTTAGGATTCTTTCCTTGTCTTTGGTTTTGGAAAGTTTGGTTATGATATGTCTGGTGATTTTCTTTAGGGATTTATCCTATTTTGGGTTGACTTGACTTCATGAATATATATTTTCTCATCTCTTACCATATTTGGGAAGTTCCCTTGCCTAAAATCTTTGACGATTTTCTTTGTTCTTTTTGTTGTCTCTTCCTGTTCTAGAATTCCAGTCACCTCGTTCTTCGTTTGTTTACTCCTTTTGTTCTTTCCCTCAGTGTTGCTCTAACATATCACTATTGAGAGACTTGTCTTATACCAGACTAATTTAGTTTTTTAATGATTAAATTCTACCCCTTTGCTCATTCAATGCATTACCTATTTCACAAGCTTCCAGGTGGATGACTAGGGGTGCATCCAATGCCTGGTCCATGAGAATGCAGCAGTAACCTCAGGCAGAGCAAGAGCTATGCAAGTGGGGGTGGGTAGTGTCACTGGCCAATGGCTGGGTGAGGGTGGGGGCTGGCAATGCTTCTGGTCACTGGGAGGGTGGGGGGAACAAGAAAAGATGGTACCTTTCTTTCACCAGCCACGTGGATGCTTGCGTTATGCTGGTTAAGCAGAGACAATTATCAGGTCACTGTCCCAATCAAATGCTGCTGCAAGAATTCAAAATGGCCACTCTGAATGACACTAAATTGTACATGTAAAAGTTGTTGAATTGGAGAATGTTTTGTTGTGTATAGTTTTGCCACCGTTGAAAAAAATAATTACATGGATAACAATGAGTACAAAGAAGAATGAAATGTAGAATTGATTGTGGTCGTGATTGTACATCTCTTCTTGATATGCTTGAACTATTGAATTGTATGAAACGTGGATGAAGTGCCAATAAACTGGTTTTAAAAATGGCTGCTCTGTGTCCGGCCAGCTGGCAATCTACCCATCTCGTCTGTCTCTTCTCTCACTGTGTTTGTTCAGCCTCTTCTCACTTCTTTATCCTTTCCTTTGAAGCTCAGCATGCCAGGATTACTATCCATATTGTTTCACTTGTTCCCTGTGTCTTTGTTGTAGAAAGTGTGGGTAGCGTGTCTGCCTAGTCTGCCATCTTGCTAGAAGTCCCAATAGCTGCATGCTTTCATATTGGTGTTTTATAAAGTTTTCTATCATTTTGTATGCTTTCTGACTTAACCTCATATGTTATAACTGCCAAAATAAAAGCATTTGGCCATTTATCATCTAAGATTATCACATAAATCACCTGTAATCAACTTGGGAAGCATTCGTATCGTGGAAGAAGCACTGTAAAAGGAGTCAAACTGCCAAAATTCAAATTATAGACATGGCACTTGGTACATGGCACTTGGCACATGATTTCAAAAAGTCACTTAGCACTCTTAGGCTTGATTTTTATTGTTTTTAAGAGGAAGACACGTAAACAAAAGCATATTTGGAGAGCATCAGAAACACCACCATATATCCAAGTGCTGTTTGTCACATATTTCAAGGCCTGTGTCCACATTTGCATCTACCTGTGAGGCAGATGGAGTCCAATGCAGTTACAGCGAATAAAACTCTCCTAGCAGATCAACGAGAGAAAAGTTGGGGAGAACTGAGTCATCTCAGGGCACAGGCAATTTGAGCTCAAAATAATCTGTATTTTAGACATCAACTAAATTCAGAAACTTCATTTCTTTTAAAACATGAATAATGCATGCACACCAGGGAAAGACTAAATAATGGTGCAGCATGAATTGTCATTGCCAAAGAAGTTTTCTCTTGACACTTGTACTCATACTAGTTTGGGGTTGCTGTAACAGATACCCACAAACTTGGAAGTTGATAGTTCAGAGGTCAGAAGTCAGAATAAAAATGCAGGTAGGGTTGGTTCCCTTCTGGAGACCCTGAGAGAGGATCCATTCCATGCCTCGCCCTTCCTTTCTGGTTGCTGCCAGCATTCCTTGGCTTTTCGCTGCATAATGTCATCTTCCTCTGGCCTTCTCTGTATGCTTATGTCTCATCCTCTCTTTATTTATTTATCATTTTATGGAGCTCTTACAGCTCTTATAACAATCCATACACCAATTGTATCAATCACATTTGTGCATATGTTGCCATCATTATTTTCAAAGCATTTTCTTCTACTTGAGCCCTTGGTATCAGCTCCTCTTTTTTCCCTCCCTCCCCCACCCTCTCACGCTCATGAACCCTTGATAAATTATTGTTATTTTCATACATTATACCATCTGCTGTCTCCCTTTGCCCATGTTTCTGTTGTTTGTCCCCCTTGGGTGTGTGTGGTTGTGTGTATGTGTGAGTGTAGGAGTGGTATACATTGATCATTGGGATCAGTTACCCCTTTCTCCCCCTTCTCCCCCCACCTTTCCCCTACCTTCATGGTATTGCTACTCCCATTACTGTTCCTGAGAGGTTTATCTGTCCTGGATTTCTTGTGTCGAGAGCTCTTATCTGTACCAATGTACATGTTCTGATCTATGATAGTTGGGGGTAGGGGGTGGGGAAGTGAGGTAGTTAGTTTATTGCCAACCTGGCCGATAAACACATGTGGGGTTAATTGAAGGGCGGAGGGATAAATGGCTCTGTGAGCCTCGCCTTTCGAGTTCTCAGGTCTTTTGCTTTCTGTTGGTTGGACCAGGGTGCAGCTGCTTTAGCCAGTTTGCTGCTTTAGCTGGCACGGCTCACTTCCTGCAACACATCCCTGAGGAGAAGCCACATGGACCTACCCCGATGCAGCCCTGGGTACTGGAGCAGCCATGTGGAGACCCCTGCCAGCTCTGAGATGTTTACACATTCACTGACTCAGCTTTCCTCCTGCAGTTGGCATCATTGCATCTGTTTTGTGAGATGGAGGACTTTGTGGATTGGTGTTGGACATATGGGTTAATGTTGGACGTGTGGGCTTGGGCAGCACTGGGTTGGGATGTTTTCTTGATGCGTACTTAGCCTTTATATAAAACTCTCTGTTATACATGAATTTCTGTGGATCTGTTTCTCGAAGGTACCCAGACTAACACAGGAAACCTTAAAGAACTAAAGGAATATTGTGTGTTTTGTCATTGCCCTGGCTGGCTCATCCCTTCCTTGTGACCCTTCTGTGAGGTGACGTCCAATTGTCTACAGATGGGTCTTTGAGTCTCCGCTCCAATCCTCCTCATTCACATCAATATAATTGTTTTGGGTCTTCTGACACCTGATACCTGAGCCCGTTGACATCTTATGATTATACAGGCTGGTGTGCTTCTTCCATGTGGGCTTTGTTGCTTCTCTGCTATATGATTACTTGTTTGACTTCAAGACTTTAAGACCCCCAGATGCTATATTGTCTAGTATCCGAGTACCAAAAGCTGTCTTCACCACATTTGCTTATGTACCCATTTTGTCTCCAGCAATTGTGTCAGGAAGGTGAGCATCACAGAATGCCAGGTTATTAGAACAAAGAGTTTTTGCATTGAGGGAGGGCTTGAGTAGAAGCCCAATGTACATCTGCTACCTTATTACATGACATATAAATATACATGCATAGACCTATATCCCCATCATTATGTATTAATATATTTACATATATGCATGCCTATATTTATACCTCTATAAATGTCTTTCACCTCATAAATCTTTCCTCTATTTCCTTATACTTTCCTCCTGTCCCACTATCATGTTTGACCTTCATTCGGCTCTCCATAATTCCTCTTGTCTATATTGCACTTGATCAAACCCCACCAGATGCCTCCTTGCAATCAATTTTAAATCTCTTGTTGTTCCCTTGTCCCTGAGTTTGTTGGCCACCCCTCCTTCCTTTTTTTAATAAGAGCAGTTGTCATTTTTAAATTTAGGACTCACCTCGATATTTCAGGATGATCTCATCTTGAGATTTCTTTCCCCCCTGAGATTCTTAATTATATTTGCAAAGACCCTTTTTGCAAGTCAGATCACAATTACCAGTGCTGAGTGAATATATCTTTTGGGAGACCAGCATTCAACCCCGCAACACATCTATTAATAGAATTCAATAAAATCATAATAACAGCCACAGATAATTGTCACTTTGGCATTAGAACATATCAGATTTTACTACCAACACATGAAAGATCAAACACTGTCACATAGGGAATTTCCACAAACCATGTGATCATGAACATAATTGCAAATGTGGACTTGGGAGTCTCATGACTGTATACCACATGATCTGGATTAACCTTATTTTGACTTTCCTTATGAAAATATACAATGAAAGATTCTGATGAGAATAATTAAATATCATCATATTCTTCTAATCATAAGTACAATGCCATTAAAGTTGTTAGATGTACCCTCATCTTACTCTTCCGTTCATATAGGTCATATGTAATTGAAACTCCAGACTCACTGCCATCAAGCCGATTCCAACTCATAGTGACCCCACAGGACAGGGTAGGACAGCCTCTGTGAGTTTCTGAGACTGCAACTCTTTACAAGAATACCGAAGGGCTCACGTAGAAGGCAAATGTTTTGAGAATGATGATGTCAATAAATGTACAAATGTGCTTGACACAATGGATGTATGTCTGGAATGTGATTAGAGTTGCATGAGCCCCCAATAAAATGATTTTTTTTAAAAAGAATAGAAACCCTTGTCTTTCTCCCTCGGAGTGGCTGATGGTTTCAAACTGCTGACATTGCAGTTAGCAGTCCAATGAGCAACACTTACACCATCAGGGCTCCTTACAGATCATGTATAGGAAGGATCCTTTGGAATTTATATGACACTGATACAGTCACCAGCACAGATAAAGAATAAGCTAATAAAAAAAGAAAATTACTATGCAATTATAACTAAATATAAATGAACTTCCAAAAGTTTATGGGGAAAAGGGGAGTTAAAAGATAATGGAATTTTCTCTGAACTTTTAAGCCATATCATTTAAGCTCTTTACGATAATATCAGTGAAAGGCAGACGATGCGCATCTTTATGTTGGCAGGACGTTGCTGGTTCATTCTTGGCCTAAAAGATATGTGACTATAGCCCTACAAGAGGATGCATGCACCCTCCACAGCTGCGATGAATGGAAATCTGCTCTTATTCAACTAGGCCTTGTACATTCACCCCATCAGTTAGAATGTTTTTACAAGCCCAGAACAAAGACTGTCACTCTTTTTGCCTTATACAAAAAGGATTTGTATATTTGTCCTATATTAAGTTGGTTCTGAGATTGGGAGTTTTCAGGGCTCCAATCTTTTTCTGTGTGACTTTCCTGGCAGTAAGATGGATGACTGAAAACATGGCACCGATCATGTGATTCAGAGAAAGAGGATTCTCTCTCGCTCAATGTAGCCTCCTTATTGCCATAGTTAGGATCCATTAAATCAGAAGTGCCTCTGGTCAACCTACATACAAGTAGTCAATGCTGTACGAAGCCTGGTCACCACCCTCCCCATTGTTGCCATGTTGAGCAGCTACTGTGTCAACCATACTATCGAGAGTCTTCCTCCTTTTTAATGACACTTTACTGGGCAACAGCATTGTCAGAGGAAACCAGCCTCCAACAACCGAAGGTTCAGAAGGCGCAAATGTACGGCGATAAGACATAAAGATTATAGTAAAGCCATGGAGGCTAAGAAAGAGAGGAGAGAGTAAAATCAAGGAGTCAGGCACATTTTATGGCAGCATCCTCACCTCAGCTCCTCTTGATAGACCACGTGGAACTGGGAGAAGTGAGAGACAGCCTTTACTACCTTGGGACATTTATAGGTTTCCTTAAGACATGCATACTCATTAATTACTTGCATCACAAGGTGGGTGGTAGCTACATTAAGGTCCCTGAGCTCACAGGTGAGGAAACCTAATACCTGCATTGGGGGAAGGCACAAGGGGGGTTGGATGTCACTGTGGGAAGAGAGATCAAAAGGATGTCTGCTTCTATAGGGAGATATAATCAACCCTGTGTGTGCTCACTTTAAGGCAGCATAGCAGTTAAGGGAGAATCTGTGGGAATGATATTTAAAGCAGGATAATGTACTTGGACTTTACCTCTAACTTACCAAAGTGAAGACTTTCCTATCATGGAATACTAGCTTTCCAGATTCCCTCTGTTATAAGTTAGGGAATAAAGTCCTCATCATATTTCCCTCAGTGTTAGTTCCCCACACAGCTGGTCTCTCTTGATAACATGTCCAAAGTATGTGAGACGAAGTCTTGGCATCCTCACTTCCCAGGAGCACTCTGGTTTGATGTCTCCCAGACAGATTGATCTGTCCTTCTGCAGTCAATGGCACTTTCAATATTCTTCACCAGTACAGGACTTAAAGGGCCCAGTCCTTCTGCAGTCTTCCTTACTCACTGTCTCGTTTTCACTTACAAATGAGGTCATTGAGAGTACCCTTGCTTGGGTAAAGTGATTCTTAGTTCTCCAAGTGACCTCATTGCATTTGTAACACTTTAAACAGGCCCTTTGCAGATCCGTCCAATGCAAAGTGTCCTTGGGTTTCTTGACTGCTGCTTCCGTGAGGGTTGATTGTGGGTCCAAGTAAAATAAAATCCCTGATGATTTACTTTAGTCTTCATTCATCATGATGCTGTCTTGGGTCAGTTGTGAAGATTTTTGTTCTCTTTATATTGAGGCATAAGCCGTACTGCAGGCTGCAGTTGTTGATCTTTATCAGCAAGTACCTCAAGTTCTCCTCACTTTCAAAATATGCCATCTGTATATCAAAGATTGTTGATGAGCCTCCTTCACTTCTGAGATCTCATTCTTCCTCATATCGTCCATTTTCTCAGACTAATTGCTCAAAATACACATTGAATAAGTACAGTGAAAGGATACAACCCTGATTTATACCTTTACTGATTTGGAACCTTGCAGTACCATTTTGTTCTATTTTTTGGTCTATGGTGTCACATGAACACAACAAAGTGTCTGGAATCCCCATTCTTCACAATACCACTCATAATTTGTTATGATTCACACAGTCTGCAGTCAATAGAATAGGGGGTGGGGGTGGGCAAGGTGCATATGTGACCTTTTCTGGCTTTTTTCTTGCCAAGAGGCAGGGTTCTAACATGCCATCTTTACCTACTCTGACACCAATATTCCTCCAACACCACTCTATATGCTTCTATAATTCATTGCAATGGTCACACAGAAATCACAGCGAATACTCACAATTATGGGATTTTGTTAGGGAAGTTAACAGGTTCCCATAAGTCAGGATCAGTTAACAGTAAGGATACAATCATTAGACCACAGCAACCCCTCTCCTCAGCCAGCAGCCAAGTCTCTCTCCGGTGCTCAGCCTCTCAGCCACATGGTCCTTTGGCTTCTGTCTCTGTGGGCAGGAAGCTAGCTCACTAGCCCACCTGTCTCACAGTTGTATCGTCTTGGGCCAGATGAGGACAAGGCACCCAAATCTCAGCGCTGTTCCTCTGAGACTCTGGTGCCTCTGGTCTCAGCCCTGGTCGCCACCATTTCAGACAGAGACCTGGAAGGTGCTCTTCCAGAAACCCTGGGCTTTCTCTCTCTGCTGCTGCTTCCAAAATAGCTCATCCTTATGGTCAGGGGTGATGGTAACTAAAATTGGCCAATCCCTCTATTAGTGTTACACAGGCCCTGGTTGCATAGTCCCAAACAATTATTTGATGGAAGTTACAGACACGTAGGTGGAAGAGCCATATTAAGAAATTTCACTCCACTATACAATTGAATGCCTTTGCATAGTCAATAAAACGCAAGTAAACACCTTTCTGGTATTCTCTGCTTTCAGCCAAGATCCATCTGACATCAGCATTGATAGCCTTCATTCTACATCTTCATCTGAATCCAGCTTGAATTTCTGGTAGCTTCCAATTGATGTAATACTGCAACCATTCTTAAATTATCTTGTGTACAATTTTACTTGCATGTGATATTAATGATATCGTTCAACAATTTTCATGTCCTGTTGTCACCTTTCTTCAAGAATTGGCATAAATACAAATCTCTTCCAGTCAGTCGGCCAGATAGGCAACTTCCAAATTTCTTGGCATAGATTAGGGAGTGCTTCCAGCACTGCATAAATTTATTGAAAAATTTCTGTTGGTATTCCATCAATTCCTGTGTGCCAAATCTGTCCTTGAAATGGTTTCTAAATCCATGTGGGATTTATTCAAGGTCGTATTGTGGCTCTGTGGATGTGCATTAAGTTTCTTCAACTCCGGCTTGCATTTGGGCAGTTCATGGTTCGTCCATGGTTGACCCCTGGCCTTGTTTTGGCTACTGATATTGAGTTTCTCCATCATCTTGGCCCACAGATGTGGTCACCTTGATGGTATTCCAACTGGCTGGCATGCTCCAAATGTAGAATCCCTGTTTATGTTGTTGAAGTATTTGGAACGAAGAAGTCATTGGTCTTGCAAAAGTCATTTTATTCATTCAAGAAATTCATTCTTTTAGTAGTAAAAACAAACAAAAACTTTCCCAGAAAGCGTTCAGTAAAGCTCACTCCCAACACACTTCATTAGTCAGAATTGGGTGGTCACATTCAATGGGAAGAGGATTAGCACAAGAGACTTAAATTCATCAGTAGTGAATGCTGAGCAAGGATAAGGCTCATTTCTGATGCGTCACTGGAGTAAGGTGGATAACTGCGAACAAGACAGAAGAAGGAAACTCATGCTAGGTGGACACAAATGAATGAATACAATCATAGCCACCAGTCACCAAAAGGCATAAACTGTCCTTGGGAAAACAGTAGTTTGTCAGTTTAGTACTATGGTGATTGAATCATATTGTTTTTCACATCTGAAGAGGTTGTTTACTTTCTAATAATAAACTGATTCATTGCAGTTTTTATAATTTCATTTCATCTCCATCCTTGGATTACTAAACCAAATGTCTTAGTTCCCCTCCACCCCCACCCCCAGTAGTTGCTTTAGAGTTTGCAATATTTAAATTTTTCACTTTCAATCTTTGTATTATTATGATATTTTATTGTACATGCTATAAACCCCACTGTATATATCAACATATATGTGTGGGGGGAGGTCAGATGCGCAGGCAATCAGTTGCCAGACTGCTGTCTCATTCCACCACAGGGGTGGGCCTGCTCCCTGCCCCTGGGGACAATGGACGGCTCCAGTAGGCGGAGTTTACACCCTACTGATAATGGTTCCTATGGAGACCCAGGGAACAGGTCAAGGTTGAGCTGCCTTCCTGAATCTGGGATCCATCCATCTTGTCACATGTATACCCCAGTCCCTCCTCTTCCTGTTGCGTGTATGTCCCTGGACTACCCCCTCATTACTGTGTAGCCCATAGTGTAACCCCTTCCTGTGAAGTATGTCTCTACCTGTAATTAGTGGGCTGGCATGCCCCCAAAAGGTATATAGGCATGGGTCAGCAATATAGAGCTCTCTGACCTCTCTGGATCCCCTCTCTCCCCCCTCTCCTCTCCAGTCCTCTCTCCCTTGTTCCCTTGCCCTCCTTCCCTTCCCCCTCTCTCCACGTGGACCACCAAGCTGGGCTGAGGTGAGCAATGCTGCCATGTAACGTGTCTGACTGCATTATTGTAATATCTCTCATGCTCTCGATGACTATAATATAATACTTATATATCTCAACCGTACAATTGTGCTTACTGAACCCATGGGTAGTAGTAGCGGGGGGGGCTGGCACCCTCACTCCCCATCGCCAATTTAATTTAATACTACATATATGTACATTTTTCTCTGAACAATGGTCACCTAAAGAGATTTTAAAACAAGAAAAAAAAGTCTCTTATTTATTGATATATTTGCCATTTCTGCTCTTTTTATTCTTTTTCTTTTCTTTTTTTTTCTATACCAGATTTTCCATCTGGTATCATTTTTCTTCAGTCTAAAGAACTTCCTTTAAAATTTATTTTAACACAGGTCTGCTGGCAACACATTTTGTAAGCTTCCACTTGGCTACAAAGGTATTGATTTTGCTTTCATCTTTGAAACAATCTTTCAGTTATACAGAATATAAGATTCCAGGTTGATAGGTTTAAGTTTTTTGTTGTTTATTTATTTTTTGTGTTGTATTTTACTTTCAGCACTTTAAAGAGGCTATGGTCTCCTGGCTTGTGTTGTTGCTGGTGAGAGATTTTTGTATTTTTATGTATGATGTGTCTCTTTTTCCTTCCCTTTCCCTGATGCTTTTAGGATTTTCCTCTTTATTACTGGCTTTCAGCAATTTATCTATTCTGTTCTTGTGGGGGGAAAACGCACTTTTTTATTGTGACTTGAGTGGACATTTACAGAACAAATTAGCTTTCCACTTGACGATGGGTGCACATTTTGGTTTGGGACACGGGTTGCAGTTCCCACAATGGAACAGCCCTCCCCACTTCCTCCCTGGGCTCCTCATTTCTGGCATCCTTCTTTCCTACCGCTTCCTGCCTTCAGAGTGTTCCCCTTTGATCCCGTACCTCCTGGTCTTCCTCTCGTCTTCAGGGTGGGTTCCTTTGCTTTTATCCCATTTGGGGTGAACTTAGCTCCTTCGGTCGTTGAATTTGCAGTTTTAGCCAAAATGAAAAATTCAGCCCCTGTATTTTATAGCACTCTTCTGTCCTCAGGATGTCAATGCCTCATGTATTACGTCACTTGATATATCGTGTTCCATAAGTCACGATGGCTCCATCTATTGGGGTGTTTGTTTTTTGGTGTTTTTCTTTTAGAGAGTCCACTTAATTTCTATTGCTATGCTTTGTAACCCTTTTTAAAATGATGTTTGCCATCTGCTAAGTCCATCCAGTGAAGTTTTTCCATTAGATATTCTATTTTTCAGTTCTAAAGCTTCTAATTCCTTTTCACCTTTCATTTCTCTCCTCATGTTCATATTTTCCACTAAATCTTTCTCTCTTTTTTTGGTCATTTTATTCGTTATTCAAAAAAGCTTCATTTGAACTTCTTTGGCTTTCTGACTCTGTGCTCGTGCCTTTAACACTCTCACGACGATTTTCTGCTCCTCAATAAGGAAAGCACGCTTGATCCTGTCTTGGACACACTTAGCGCACATGGAACCCCGAGAGGCCCTGCTGACAGGTTCTTTTGTTTTAGACAACCTCATGAGAACTGTAGGTCTCACAGCACGGACCCCGCGAAGTTGGCCTGTGGGCGGGCCACAAGCAGATTTGGGGCTACTGAGTGAGAAGCAGTGCACACAATTGACTCTCACAAGCCAATGTGAGCGAGCTCCAACACACCCGGCCTTGACTCTCTAGACTGGTTTAGGTCTCCTTCTCATGCATGGACATTTGCGGGGCTCTACTGAACAGTGTTCAATAGGCTCTTCCATTCTGAAGGGCCACATGTTCACGATGTTCCCATCCTGTGCAAGCACTAGGACTGTTCATCGTATGCCTTTCAAGTGGTTGCTCCTCCCCTCAAATTTTCCTACACAGCCTCACGGAGGTTTACTCTGCTTATACAAAGCTAACACTCAGCCAGGGACTCAATGAGAAACCTTAGACAGATTTCTCTGAATCTCTTAAATCTGTACAGTTCTCTTCTCCTTGGAACTCTGCCTGGTAAATCCAAGCTGCCTTGGCACTCTCATGAATGAGCCTGGGTGGCACAAATGGTTCCCCATCAATTACCCATATGTAGGTTGGCAGTTCAAACCCAGCTAGAAGTGCTGCAGAAGAAAGGCCTGGAAGTCTGCTGCAGTAAAGATTATGGCCACATACCAACAAAGAGCCTATTGAGCAGTTCTACTCTGTGCCATATATACAGAGTCACCATGAGTCAGAATGGACGGGAAGGCCCTAGGTTTTTGGTGTATTTATTTATTTGTGTGTGTGGTGGGTTTTTTGCTTGCTTGTTTTGTTTTTTGCCATCTCTGTCTCCTCACTTAGTGAAATGGCTCTGATCTTCCTGGGCTTCCCACGTTTGCATCACAGTCCAGAAAGTGTATTTGTTTTTGTTTTATTTTCAGCCATCTCTGTCTGTCCCCTTAACTCACTGAAATGGCCATGGCCTCTTGGTTTCCCCACTTCTGAGTCATGTTCCTGAAAGTGCCTCCAGCCAGGTCTCCCCTGTTTGTTTCTTTTCTCCCGGGACCGTGGGTCTGCACTGCCTGTTGCGCGATGTCTGAAGCAGGCAGCTGTGTCATCGGTTCTGTCCACCGCCCTCTTTGCTTCTGGTGGGACCGAGAGCCTGGCCCCATTGTGGCCAGCAGAGGACGGCATCTTCAGTTTCCATTGAAGTGACGCCGACTCCTTTCTTACAGGGATAGCTCACATTTCTGATTTCATATATCCCTTGTCCAAAGAAGGATTTTATCTTCTTTCTATTCTCCGGAAGTCATCACCTTGTAGTCTTTTGCTCTCCTTTGTTGGTGAATGGGTTTCCCACAGCCCTGTATTGAGTCTTGCAACAGCAGCAGGCCAAGCTTTCATCTAGGTGTTACTTTCATCAGAACCTGGCCTGCTCTACTCAGTGGAGTGTGGTGGGGTTCACTGACCCAGAATTACCCATAACAACCCTTTCCCTCAGGACATTATGAAACCAGTGTAAGGATTCATGGAAAGTAATGGAAGTCACATCAACAAAGGAGGATAATTTGTTACAGTTAGGTAAGCATACAATTACAAATGCTTAACAATGGAGTTTTAAAACATTAATTTCAAAGTCTTCTGTATTAGTCTGGGTACTTTGGAGAAACAAATCCACAGCAACTCATGTATAAGAGAGAGTTTCATGTAAAGAAAATGTGCATCACGAAAACATCCCAACCCAATGCTGCCCAAGACCCCAAGTCCAACATTAACCCATTAACCCAACACCAGTCCACAAAGTCTTCCACCTCACAAAACAGAGGCAGTGATGCAGGAGGAAAGCTGAGTCAGTGAACGAACAAGCATCTCAGCACTAGCAGGGCTCTCCACATGGCTGCTCCAGCACCCAGGGCTGCATCGGGATAGGTCCATGTGGCTTCTCCTTGGGGATGTCTTGTAGGAAGTCAATCTTGCAAGCTGAAGCAGGGAACTGCTAAGGCAGCTGCACCCTGGTGCGACCATCACAAAGCAAGAGACCTGAGAGCTAGAAAGGCGAGGCTCACCACCCATTTATCCCTCCGGCTTTCAATTAGCCCCACATGTGATTATCGGCCAGGTTGGCACAATTAACTAACTCATCTTCTTTATGAGGAAAGTTGAGGGAACTCTTTAGCTAAGTATACCCATGTTCTGGTATAATCTGGATTTTCTTTTTCTTGCTTTATCCAGGTTGGCTAATCCCTTCTAAGGGCGTCCTGCAGTTCTCGCTCCATATGTGCTAGGCTGGACTGTCTGTCATCGCCTTTCTTACAAGACACAGAACTCTTTTTCAGGATTTTCCAGACGGTTTTCATCTATATTTTGCATAACAAGGTTTTCAACCAGCAAAAACAATACTGAGGTTGTTCTTGCTTCCAGATGTGCTGCAAAACGCCTCCCACTGCTTACTTCCTGGTGGCACAGTATAGTCGCTTCCTGCGACTGCTCCCACAATTCCCACAAAGCTGGTGGCTGAAGACAACAGAAATGTATTCTCTCGCACTGCTCTGGAGACCAGCAGTCTGAAATCAAGATTCACTGGGGCTAAAATCAAGATGGGTCTGGCTCCCTCTGGAGGTCCTAATGGAGCAGTCATTTCTTGCCTTAGTCCAGTTTAGCGGGGGCTCTTCTGTGTTCCTTGCCTTGTGGCCACACAGCTCCAGCTCTCAGGCTGGCATCATCCCATCGCTCTTCTGCTCCATCTGTCCCTTCTCCTCTGTGTGTCTCAGATCTCCCCTGCCTTTCTGTTTTGAGAGCATTTGTGATTACAGGATAATCTCGTTTCAAAATTCTTAATTTAATCTCATCAGCAAAGGTCCTTTTTCCTAAATAAGGCAGCATTTACAGGTTCCAGGGATTAGGGCTTGGGTGGTTTTGGGCAGGGGGCATGTTTCAATCTATTACAGACAGGTGACTTCGTGCCTATATAAATCCCCTCTGTTGCTATGAGTTCTGTGAGACAAGCCTCCTGGCCAGGCTGTGGTGCTTTGGAGATGTATTCCCAGAAGAGAGGAATCTAGTAGAAATATGATGCTATGCAGACCCTTGTGCGGTAAGTACAGTGTGCTTGTTTGTTTGCTCCATCCTTTGCAGACCCGCTCGAGCCTCTGTTATATGATCTTCATTTATTGCAAAACTGTTCTTCACAGTCTTGACATGAAGAAATTCTAAATCAGTAAGGCAATGCCCATAGCCATCACTCATTACTAGGGAGTTTAAGTGGGAGCAAAAAATAAAGAAAGCAAAAGAGAAAGCTCCCGGAACACAGGCAGAGATGAGAGACTAGCCAAGCAAGAGAAATAACGAGATAGCTCCATCTGCGGGGACAATCAACCCACAGATGCACAGGCATTTACCAGGACACAGACGAAAACAGGAACACAAACAGAAACCTGTGCACCAGTGTTCACTGTAGCACTGTTCACAAGAGCCAAAATCTCGCAGCAACCGAAATGTGCCTCCATAGATGAATGGAGGGATACGCTAACTGTGGTACAGCCACACAACAGAATATGACTTAAACATACAGAGAAAGGCAGCCCTGGTGCTTGCCACCACATGACCAAGCCTTGTGAACCCCATACCGAGTGAAATAAGTGAGCTTCAAAAAAACAAATACCAAGAAAGAAAAGAATACTGTATGACGTCACTTATATGAAATACGCAAATACATAGACCAAGATTACTGGTGGTTACTCGAGTGGGAAGGAAGGGGAGAAGTGGTGTTTTGGCTTAGGGGAAATTGGGGTTATGTAAATGGTAGTGGAGTCGTTTGGGGAAAAAATAGCAAGAATGCTTATACAACTGGAAAAAATGCAGTCAGCGTCACTGAACTATTGTTCTTGTTGCTGTCAGGGCGATTTCAACTCCTGGAGACCTTCGTCTGCACAGCAGAACGGCTCCAGAGAGTCTTCAAACCGGATACCTGTCGGAAGTGGATCACCAAGCATATCTTCCAGAGTACCTCTGGCTGAGTTCTGACCACCAACTTTTCAGCTGGGAGTTGGGTACTTAACCAACTGTATCATACATGTAGAAATTACTGGATGTGGCATGTTTTGCCAACCATAATGCAATAGAGTGTACACTACTGCTCCCCTATCGACTATCCTGGTAATCTGACATTTTGCTTTTACAAAAGTAAAATATCTACTACCTGATTGTGCTGTGCCTCAACAGCGTATGTCTGGCAGTAATGAACACCTAAGTGCCAGGCAAGAGTAGCACTGGCTGTGCTTTTGTGCCAACTTGGCTGGGCAATTGCTTTCAGTGACCTGGCAGTCATATACTAATGAAATTTGAGTTATGAAATGATATCATCACCCTACTTGGGGATCTGATGTGGTCATCCTCCATTTGTATGTAACACTGATTTTTGCCTAACCACTTGGTCTTTGGAACCTAACTACATAGATAAGTGAGGAACAAGGGTAGTAAACCTTGTTCGAGTAAGCAAAACAAGCACGTTTTTTTCTTTTTTTAAAATCATTTTATTAGGGGCTCATACAACTCTTATCACAATCCATACATACATTAATTGTGTTAAGCACATTTGTACATTCATTGGCCTCATCATTCTCAAAACATTTGCTCACCACTTAAGCCCCTGGCATCAGCTCCTCATTTTTTCCTCCTCCCTCCCCACAACCTCCTCCCTCATTAAACTTTGATAATTTATAAATTATTATTTTGTCACATCTTAGACTGTCCAACGTCTCCCTTCACCCACTTTTCTGTTGTCCATCCCCCAGGGAGGAGGTCACATGTACATCCTTGTAATCAGTTCCTCCTTTCCACCCCACCCTCCCTCCAACCTCCAGGTATCGTCACTCTCACCACTGGTCCTGAAGGGATCATCCGCCCTGGATTCCCTGTGTTTCCACTTCCTATCTGTACCAGTGTACATCCTCTGGTCTAGCCAGGTTTGTAAGGTAGAATTGGGATCATGATAGTGGGGGTGGAGGGGTGGGGAGTGGAGGAAGGAAGCATTTAAGAATTAGAGGAAAGTTGTGTTTCATCATTGCTACACTGCACCCTGACCAGCTCATCTCCTCCCCGCAACCCTTCCATAAGGGGGTGTCCAGTTGCCTACAGATTTGGGTTTCCACTCCGCACTACCCCTCATTCACAATTATATGATTTTTTGTTCTTGGATGCCTGATACCTGATCCCTCCAACACCTCATGATCACACAGGCTGGTATGCTTCTTTGTGGTTGGAAGGGGTGCCAGCCCCCCACCACTAATCACGGGTTCAATAGGCACAATTGTATGGTTGAGCTATCTAAATATTATATTAAAGTCATAAAGAGCATGAGAGATAAAAGAGATATTGAAATAATGGAGTCAGACACATTTTATGGTGGCAATGCTCACCTCAGCCTCGCTTGGTGGTCCACGTGTAGAGGGGGAAGGGAAGGAGGACAAGGGGAAAGGGAACAGGGGAGCGAGGATGGGAGAGGAAAGGGGGAGCCGAGAGAGATCCTTATTGCTAACCCAGGCCTATATACCTTTGGGGGAGTGCAAGCCCACCAATTACAGGTAAAGACACACGTCACAGGAAGGGGTTACACTATAGGTTATACAGCAATGAGAGGGGGACAATCTAGGGATATACTTGCAATAGGAAGAGGAGGAATTGGGGGCGTACATGTGACAAGATGGGAGGAGCCTCGATTCAGGATGGCAGCTTAACTTGATGTCACTGAACAGGTTTGATCTGTTCTCTGGATCTCCATAGGAACCATTAGCAGTGGGGTGTAAACCCCACCTACAGGAACCAAGCTAATGGTCTCAAGCCTCAGAAGAAGTACCCCATTGTCCCCAGCAGCAGGGAGCAGACCCACCTGTGGTGGGTCGAGACAGCAGTATGGCAGCTGATTGCCTCTAGGGAAGTAACTTTTACCATTAGCTGCAAGCAGTGTCCTAAGTCTAACATATCTGGGGGAGATGACTTGGGGGAAATCTTTCTGTTTCCCTCACTTCTTCCATGTGGGCTTTGTTGCTTCTGAGCTAGATGGCCACTTGTTTACCTTCAAGCCTTTAAGAAGCCAGACACTATATCTTTTGATAGCCGGGCACCATCAGCTTTCTTCCCCACATTTGCTTATGCACCCATTTTTCTTCAGTGATTGTATTGGGGAGGTGAGCACACAATGATATGATTTTGTGTTCTTTGAAGCCTGATACCTGATCCCTTCTACACCTTGTGATCACACAGGCTGTTGTGCTTCTTCCATGTGGGCTTTGTTGTTTCTGAGCGAAATGGCCACTTGTTTACTTTCAAGCCTTTAAGACCCCAGACACTATAGCTTTTGATAGCCGGGCACCATCAGCTTTCTTCACCACATTTGCTTATGCACCCACTTTGTCTTCAGCGATTGTATCGGGAAGGTGAGCATCATGACATGCCAGTTTAATAGAACAAAGTATTCTTGCATTGAGGAAATACTTGAGTGGAGGCCCAAGGTCCATCTGCTACATTAATACTAAATGTACTTAATACATATATGCGCATAGATTTATTTCCACATCCTCATATATAAATATATTTACATATGTACATGCCTTTATTTAGACTTCTATAAATGCCCTTTGCCTCCTAGTTCTTTCTTCTATTTCCTTTTACTTTCCTCTTGTCCCACTATCATGTTCAGCCTTCATTAGGGTTTCAGTAATTCCTCTCGGTTACATTACCCTTGGTCACACCCTGCCAGGCCTCCTACACCCTCCTCACCACTGATTTGGATCACTAGTTGTTCCCTTGTCCCTGGGTTCGTTAACACCACTTCCTTTCCCCCCATATTCCCCCCACCCATGTCCCCCGGAACTCTCGGTCCTGTTGTTTTCTCCTCCAGATTGTTCATCCAGCCTATCTTATTTAGACAGATCTGCAGAGATAATAACATGCACAAAAACAAGACAGTGCAAAAGAAAACAAAACAACAACAAGCCAATGACAAAAAAACAAAACAAAACAACAAGAAAGAAAAGCTTGTAGTTAGTTCAAGGACTGTTTGTTGGCCTTTCAGAGTGTTTTCCGGTTGAGTCTGATGGGGTGCCAAGCCCTGGCCCCAAAGTCTATTTTTAGTATTCCCTGGGGACTTTGTTGCTCTGTTCCCCTTGCTGTTCTGTAGTGTTTTGCCTCAGTGTGGTGGGATCAGATCAGGCGCAATTCCCACACTGTGTCTCCAGTGTTGTCCCCTGTAGTCAGTGGGTCAGTGAGGGATGTCGTGTCTCATAGTGGCCGGCCATATGGTCTTCTCTGTGGATTGGCTGCTCTATGCGGGAATATCATCCTCAAGGCTTGGTAGGCCTGGGTGTGCTCCACTCTCTCTTCTTCCCTCTTCATTTGCTCCCGTGTGCTCTGATCAGACATGTCCCTCTCCCTGAGCCGCAGCTTCAGTGCTGTCCCCTGAAAGAAATTCTTCTGGGGGGAGGGGCAGCTGTCATAGTTGGGATTGGGGCCGGCCCCTCAGACCTCTCCACGGGTTCCCTACTCCATGCCGGCATAAAACAAGCATGTTTCTTAACCTCTTTGCACTCCTCATGCCACTACCTTCTAATGATTCTCAGCAGAGGACTCTTAACAAGAACATTTTTGTTTTAGTTTCCTAGAGCTTCTGGAACAAACGTATTAACATAAGTGGTGCCTTTGAAGACAATAACTTAATTTTTTCACAATCCTGAAACTGGAAGCCTGAATTTAGGGTGTCAGTCCTAAAAAATAAAAGTCCTTCTTTGTGTCTTTCAGCTTCTAGTAACTGCCAGAAAACCAAGGTGTTCCTGGGCTTGGGGGGTGGGGGGTGGGGTGGGTGGGGGGGAACCTGCCTCTGTCTTCACATGTCATCTTCCCTGTGTAGCGCTGGCTAGTTTGTTCTTTGTATAAGACACCACTCAGAGGGGATGAAGTGTAGGACCGAGTCTACTCAGATATGAGTTCATATCTCAGCTTTACTTCTTTCTGGTTCTGACCACAAATATGCTTTCTCTGTGGTCCGTGGTTTCCCTATCTGTGAAATGGGAACAGCAATGGTATTTATTTGGCAAAGTTGCTGAGGTGATCAAATATACCATTCTTTGTAAAACAGTGGAGTTCCTGGCCCTTAGAAGGTGTTTGGTGGGTGCCTTTAGCTCCCCCGTCAAAGGCTCTTCAATCTCTGCCTCAAAGTATGCTCAAATCACCTTTGTCTATCAAAATAAAACTCCTCAAAACAAGATAAAACTCCTCTACTTATCTTCTTTACAATGCACTCACTCTCTCCACTTCTCCTAATGCCCAAATGTCGTGAAAGAGTGGCCCACACTGGTAGAAGTAGCAGCTTGAGCTACAAGAAAACCGGGGTTTGATTGGAGAACAAGGGGGTAGTGGGAAATGGCAGAAGGGTAGCCTGGAGCCAATCAGAGGCAGGCTGAGGTGTTGCCCTGCAAGCCAAGAGGGACTACTGACTTCAGGCAGAAAAGTGATCCTACTAGCACGCCTGTTAGGCAGAGAGCGATGGGTGATTAGGAACACCTAGAAAGTTACTTTCTGATAGAGATGAGCTCATGAGCCAACAAGAGGCAGTGGCAACATGGGCATGATCCTCAAGGTGTCAAGCTGGTAGTCCAGGGCAACTGATGGGAGGTGGGCGAAGAGAGCAAAGGATTTCTTCTTGTTAGTGGTGAGGGTGCTAGCCTGGGGCAGTGAGGATGGTTGCTGAAGTCAGACTGGGACTGGCTGGATTTGAGGAATGCCACCAGACAGCAGATGTCACTCTACTCCCAGACAGAACATCGCAAACAGCACTGAGCGACCCAAGAACTGTGGTAGACTGTAATGATGGCCTCCTCTAGCCTCCGGGCACCTGTCCCAACCTCCTCTCTCTTGCAGGGCTAACATGAGAAACACCACAAGCATTAGAGACTCAAGGTGTGTCACAGACATCTAACATTGCTGATGGTGCTGCTGGAGCTCTGTGCTCTGAAATTCCACTACTACAGAATCAGTCCTGTGGGCTTTTAGGAATTTGGGTCTCAGAAAAGGAAAGATCTTAAACCGGTAGCCACAACTCATATGCCTCCCGGGCCTGGCCAAGGATACTATTATAGGGAGAGGCAAGATTTGTGGCAAACAATATAACCAGTTACTGTTGGGTTGGTCCCCGTGTGGGTTGGACCAGAGCTATGCTCGATAGGCTTTTCTTTTTTAAAAAGTTAGTTTTTTATTGTGAATTGGGGGGGCCGGGGCAGGCTACATCTAAGAATCTCAACTTTGCATTCAATAGTTCAAACCACTCATTAACCCTCACACTCCCCCTCAACACACACACACACACACACACACACACATACACACACACACACACCATTCCATCTCAGCCCCTTCCCCTGAGTCTTCTTCTCCTTCTTATGGACCCCGGTCCTCCTTTCCACCAAAATCTATACCTGTCACCCTGCTTGTCTGTTGATTCATCTTCTCACCCTTGCCCTCCTTCCCTTGGGAACCTCCAAAGTCAGTTCCCTGTGGTGTGTAAGTCTTTGCCTTGATTTTTAGCTTTCTGATTGTGGTCTTGTACCCTGTCTGTCTTTTTGGAATTGACTCACTTTATTCAGCATATTGTTCTGCAGGTCCATCCATGCTGAGAGGTGCTTCATGGTTTTATTATTGTTTTTAAGTGATGCATAGTACTCTATTGTGTGTTTGTATCAAAGCTTCTTTATCTATTCTTTACCGATAGGCTTTGGGGCTATTTCCGTCTTCTTGCTGTTGTGAACAGTGCTTCAATGGACATGAGTGTGCCTACATCTGTTTGTGTCCTGTCTCTTCCTTCATAAGTGTCTATATTCAGCAGAAGCATTACTGGATCCTATAGGATTGCTGTTCCCAGTATTAGGTAGTGCCATATTGCTTCCCACAGTGGCTGCGCAGCTCCACAGGCTTTTCAACAGCTGGTTTCTCCAGAAGTAGATCTCCAGGCCTTTCTTCTGATGATCTCTAGGTGCCTCCAGGGGGACTCCAACCTTCAGTTAGCAGCTGAGTGTGTTAACCATTTGCTCCTCCCAGGGACTCCATTCTACTTAAAACTCAAACCAAATGCCCTACCATTGAGTCGATGCTGAATAGCGACCCCACAGTGGGTTTCCAAGATGTTAACTCTTTATGGGAGTAGAAAGCCCCATCCTTCTCCTGAAGAGCCGCTGGTGGTTTCAAACTGCCAATCATGAGGATCACAGCCCAACATGTAACCACTACACCACCAGGGCTCCTTCTATCCTATCTAAAGACACTCAAATTCACACTGAAAACATACGGACACACAAAGAAATCCCTGTGCTGAACTCATTAAACACAGCTGCAGTTACCACTTTACAACTAGGCCTTAGCTTCTCTCCCAAGGGATGTGTTGACAGCTACCTAATAGCAAAACCTTGACTGTTTGGGACACATGAGGAAGGCAGAGGTCTTAGAAGTGGGATAAAGTGAGCCTGGACCTTTGAAGTCTTCTGTAGACATAATTTGTTTCTCTCCCCTGTAAAGGGCTCAGAATGCCCCACAGATGGAGCACTCAAGCCAGAGGCTCAGGCTGTGGCCGGGCCCTGTTCTCATGGGACCACAGAGCACAGGAGCAGATGATTTAAGTCAGCAATCCCCAAGCCACAGACACCTGCCATTCCATACATATCCTGGGCTCATTTGACCTTTTAAAAATATAGATTCACTTTTTAAGACTCACTCTAAGCAATCTCTATGAAATAGCAAGTTTTATATGTTGGTTGTATAGTTTTCTTAACACTGTTTAAAATGTAAATGAAAAATGAACCTTTGGGAACCCCTTCAAATATTTGCAAGTATCCCCAGCGGTATGCATGTCACATGCTGGGAAGCACTGGTTCAAACCCCTCTTTGTTCTTCAGATGAAGGTATTAAGAGGTATGAAGGGGACCTGCATTCAAAAGTGGCCTCGGACTGCCCGTGTCCTGGTCATCAACGATGCAGGGAGAGCGATTGCGGACAGCCGTTTCCCGTGTTTGGAGGGTTCGGGGTACCTGTCTCTGCAAATGCTGGTGCTTTCACACAGTTCTACTTCTCTCCTGCCAACACCTCCCGGCCCCAGGGCATCAGGGGCCACTGGGAACCGAGAGGAATTCTGTGGTGACAGCGGAAGCCTTTCCAAGAGAGAAAGCTTCTTGGAGCACCGCTCCCTGATCAGTGGATCTTGAAGCAGACTCCACGGAGACCAAAGCATGGACAACGGACGCTCTCCGGGTTATTTGGAGTTGATCTCCGCCACTGGAACAAGCAAGCGTGGAGAGTGGGATTGTTGCCACCGTGCAGCATCACAAGTCCCTTACCCGTCACCTCGGCCCAACATGGGACACCTGTTCGCTCTGCAGGAGAGGGGCGAGAGGAAGGCCTGAGAGCCCAGAATTGGCACGTCTTCAGTGGCCCTTTCAAAGCATGGCCACAGGCCCCTGGCCTGGGAAATGGAGGCTGGGGAGTCCTGCCAGTGGCCAACCGTATCATCTCCCTACTTAGACCTGTATCACTTTTTTTGTTTGGTATGTGATCAAATGTAAAATAAACGTTACCAGTTTCAAAAAAAAACTATATATATATTAAAAAAAGAGGTATGAAGGGAGCCTGAATGTCATTCAGTGAGGGCACTAGCCCTGGAATAAACCATTTTAAATCCAGACTGTGGCCTAGGTCAGTGTACTTATATTTTTCAAGTTTCTGGTTTTGCAACAATGGCATGAAGAAATTAGCACTGCTCTCTCCCCATCTTTCATTGGGAATGAATGGGAGTGCATGCAAAGCATTAACAAGCGCTATCATACAAGCTATCACCGCTTAGTCTGGTCCCACTCTAGGGTCCTCTCTCTTGCCACTTGGCCAGCACATGGGCACCACAGGGAGTAGACCAAAGCCTCTGATGGACTAGCCAAATTCTCCTGGGGTTAAGCCTCCTACAGCCCCAATATTGCTCTCTCTTCCCCACCCCCAGCCCCGGCCCCCATCACTCCTTCAAGGGGTAGGCTGCTCACGGTGTCTGGGGCCACTAACACGTGAAAATTTAGGGAAATCCAGGCTGCACCGGCACGGAGGGATGTGTCGTGAAATGCCCAGAACACCTGCCCTCCTCCGACCTCAAATACAAGTATTCCATGTCAATTGCATTTTATCGAACCTCTGATGGCCGTACAGAAACGAAGGAAATAACGATTCCAGTCCCTTTTCAGAACATACCACAGGAAGACCGATAAATCAAGCTCCTTGGCTTTAGTGAAGACTTGAGAATGCTAGAGCTGGCAAGGACCAACCTAGAGATAATTTAGTCCTAACGATTTGCTGGGAAAAGAGACCAATCTGAGGCCACGACTTCACAAAGCAGCCAGTACCTTCAGCGACCAGACACTGGCTCTGCCCGATTGGACAGCTTCCGCAGGAAATGGTTTTTCCACAGGCAGTGATTCCAGAGCCCATGGGGTGGGCTTCCAAAGAGGGCATGTGCTTGAGGAGTGGAAGTCCGGTCTTAAAAGGCTGAATGGTGGGAGGCTGAGCTTCCGGTCACAGACCTGGGATCAGAGCTGGCTTCCCGCTTAGACGTTGCGTCTTCTTGCCCTCCAACACCTTAGTCAACTGTCTACTTAACTGTGCTCGCCTGTAGCCTGTGGGTAACACTCCCTCCCCGGTCAAGTCCCCGGTGATCCTACACATTGTAATGGTGCCCCAGGGTTGTGGGAAGGCAGGTGGCACTGCAGCATGCAATGATAGGTCAATAAGACACTCAGGTGAGACGAATCCCTGGAGGACATCATGCCCGGTAAAGCCGAGGGCCAGTGGAAAAGATGACGGTCCTCAAGTAGATGGATGGACACAGCGGCTGCAGTGACGGGCTCAAGCATGGGAGCAATTGTGCGGATGGCGCAGGAGCAGGCAGTGTCTCGCTCTGCTGTGCAGAGTCGCTATGGGTCGGAACCAATTTGACTGCACCGAACCACATCAAGGGCACCCAGGAGAAGACCTCGCGCAGGAAAGGAATGCAAGCCAGGAGGCAGAGCACGCGGTGGCCCAGGAACCAGGGCGCCCACGCTGCTGGCCCAACAGAGCTCTCTCTCAATAGTGGTCCCTTCGGGGAGCGCCAGGAGGCGGTGACCGCGAGGAAAAGCGTGGGGGTGAAATTGGTGACGTGGGAAAAGCTTAGGATTGAGCGGGATGGGGGGAGGGAAAGGGAGGACTCCCCAGATTAATTGGAACAAGCTTGCGTTGGGTTTTCCAAAGGAAGAAGGCAATTTTGCAGAGGAAGGGGGAGAAGGAAGGGGTCGGAACGGAGGCGGTGCCGCCCTGTCTGCTCGCCGCAGCCGCTGTGGGAGGCGGCTCGCTCCTCGACCGGAGCCGGGCTCGCAGCTGCGTTTCCTCCGTCTGCGGCGAGGGCCGGGGCGCTCCGTCGGGATTCGGGCCCCGGGCCGCCGCTCGCCCAGCGCCCCACCGCCGCCCGCAGAGCCCGCCGTGCCGCGGACACCCGCCCGCCGTCTCCGGGAAATCGACTCGCTCCAGCTGCAGAGCTGCCTCTTGGAATGCCCGGTCCCTGGGACGAAGCAAAGGACAAAAAGGATGGCCAACGGCAAAAGCAGCCTACCTAGCTTACACTCTCCAAATGGGAGACCGGGAGAATCAAAACGATTCTGTTTTTCAGACACGGTAACTGGGCACCGAGGGTCCCTGCCAAATTCACCTAGGGACTCCCAAACCCCCTCCGTTAGTAAGGGAGTCCGAGGTGGTCATTCGCCCGAGGTGCAACAACAGTTTGTGAGTGTGACTAGCAAGCTCCGTGACCAGACAGCCCTCATCCCGCCACACCAGGCTGTGGAGACTTGCCCAAGAGACCTGCTGAGGGGCACAATTGAGATCTAAGGGTTTGAAGTCCCCACAGATGAGAATCCTCTCTTCGGCTCCCAAGTCAATCTTCCCATCAGTGTCTGGGTTTCCAAACCAAAAAACCCAAACTCCAGGACCAGTGCCTCGCACTTGGTACAGAACATGAACTTAAGATGAATTGAAGACCTAAATGTAAACCCTAGAACCATAAGGATCATCCATGGAGAAACAGGGCCAAATGGAAGGCCTAATCCAAGGCATAAATGCACTACCAAACACAATGAAAAACAGCCTCGCTGCGGAAGACAAAATAGAGGAGTAGGACCTTCTGAAAATACGACACTTATGTACATCAAAAGAGTCAAAGGAGAACCCACAGATGGGGAAAAATATTTGGCAATGACATATCAGATAATTTCAAAAATCTGTAGAAAACTATAACACCATAATAAGAAAAATCTAAATAACTCAGTTTTAAAAAATGAGCACAAGACATGAATAGACAACTGACTAAAGATGACATCCAGGTGTCCAACAATCAGATGAAGAAATGCTTGTATTCATTACCATAAGAAAAATACAAATTTAATGTAAAAATACAAATATACAAATACAATGAGATATCACCTTACACCAATACTTTTAGCGAAAACTTAAAAAACAAAACATAACAAATGCTGGAGATGATGTGGCACGATTGAAACGCTCAGACAGTGATGGTGGAATTGCAGGGTTGCTCAACCGCGGTGACTTCCTTAAACCAAGACAAATACCGTGTGATCCCGCATAGACACCCTGAAGAAATACATCAGAACAAAATACTATGCACACCAATGTGTATCGCAGCGATTATCTATAATAACAAAAGGGTGAGAACAATCAAAAACCTGTCTGTGGAGGAATGGATAAACCAACCCTGGTGCTTACACAATGGAGTATTATACACCCCTGAAATGCAGTCTGCCCAACACCGCATGACACAGACGGAACTGGTAGACGTCCTGCTCAACACGTTAGTCACTCTCATGAAGATAAGTGTTTTATGACTCCATCATTGTGAAGGAAGAAAGAAAAATTAAGATGGTTCTTCACACCAAGGAAAAGATTTTGAAGATTACAAGTAGATTGAGGCCTGGGGTGAAGGGAAGGCAGAAGGGACAGGGAAGTAAGCAGGGGGTGGGTGGGGAAAGAAAAAAATGAAGAAAAGAACAACAAACATGGGGAGTTTAATGGCATGCCATGACTGCTTTGACGAGATGGGCTGTACAACTACATGCAGTACATGCAGTATGTTTTTCTTTGTTTGTGTTCTCCTCCACAAGCAAAGAGGGAAAATAAATACAATTTGAAAAGGAGAGAGAGCAGGGTCACAGCCTTAAAAACCCTCCAAATCCCTCACCCACCAGCCCGACACGCTCTCTGGGCAGGAGGAAGAGTGAAACTCAACATGGAGTGCGCACCCAGTAAGCAAGGGAGGTCATTTGGAGGATCCCAGGTTAGCATGTAGAATCCAAGCTCACAGAGGGAAATCAACTGACCCGAGGCCCACAGTGTAAGTATTGTGGGGGGTGAGTCCATAGCCATTCCCTCCAGCCCCCAAACCCAGGTTACCCATGGCGCCAGAGCTGCCTGACATCCATGCACTGCAGTGAAGGAAGACACGTGTTCTGGAGGGTAAACTCTGGATTACACATTTCAGTGGCTGGAAAGAAATATGGACATTGCGCTACAGGTTAAATTTATTGTTTAGTCTGGTGACTGTCGGATAGTGAAGAGTTATATCTGCTGGATTCAAACCAAGCTGGAGGAGGAAAAGTTATCACCTGGAAATATGGTCACAGAGAAGAGTTATTCATGGCATTCCTAGATAGGAACTGGCATTACTTCTCATGGGGTTGGGGAGAGATGGGGGGTGGGCAGGGCAGAGCTCTCGTGGCATAATGGTTACACAATGAGTGCTGACCTCAAGATCAGCAGTTCACAACCACCAGCTGCTCCTCAGGAAAAAGACGAGGCTTTCTACTCTCGTAAACAGTTACATTTTCTGTAGGGCCAACAACAGCTCGAGAGCATGCTGGGGACACACAGCGGGGAGTGGGTCCAGTCTGACACCCCCCCACCCATCCACACACAAACACACACAGTGGGGCAAACCGAGAAGGGAACATAACAGATCAGCAACGGGAGCAAAGCAAAGCCACAAGGCCCCTGAGGAACCCCCCAAATAGACTTCAGGCTAGGACAGGCAGTTCCGGAACCCCCCAGGACCAGTGGGGCGATAGTCATAAAGGTCAGCGGACACACCTGGAATTATGTATGTATTTTTGTTTTTGGCTAGTTATTTATTTTTATTTTCCCCCCTTTTCATTCAATCTTTTCTTTTGTCTCCATTACTGTTGGTTTACCTGCCTATATGTAAGAAAGGGATGGGAAGCAAGCCAAAGGAGAAAGCAATGGGACTGGCGGTTCTGGAGGGCCTAGGGGGGAGGAGGCGGTGGGGGAAGGGAGTGGTGAGCAAACAACGTCATAGACAGGGGAATAGCGAGGGAATTACGAGCAACAACGAGGAGGATGTAGAGATCCTGCGGGTGTTGGAGCAACAGCAATCTAGCTGAGAGGAATTACTAAAAGGCAGAAGGGTGAACGTGATGGTGGGACAGGAGGAAGGTAAAAGGAAACAGGAAAGATCTAGGAAGCAAAGCTATGAATAGAGATATAAACATAGGTGTGTACATATGTAAATATATTAATTTATAAAAATAGAGGTATTGGTCTATGTACATATATTTATATGGCAATATATTGAGGAAGTGGATGGACTTTGGGCCTCTGCTCAAGCCCTCCCTCAATGCAAGAACACTTTGTTCTAACAACCTGGCATTCTGTGATGCTCACCCTCCCGACAGGAATGCTGAAGATGAAATGGGTACACAAGAAAATGTGGTGAAGAAAGCTGATGGTGCACAGCTATCAAAAGATATAGTGTCTGAGGCCATAAAGACTTATAGTTAAACAAGCAGTCATCTAGCAGAGAAGCAACAAGCCCACATGGAAGAAGCACATCAGCCTGTTTGATCATGAGGTGTAAGTAATGGGCATCAGTAACAGGCCAAAAGCAAAAAAAAACAACATATTGTTGAGAACAATGACGGCTGGAGCAGAGACCCCAAACCTATCTGTAGACAATGAAACATCCCCTCACAGAACGGTCACAAGGAAGAGATGAGACAACCAGGGCTCAGTATCGCTCCGATGAAACACACAACATTCCTCTGGTTCCTTGAGGCTTCCTCACCCCCCACTATCATGACCCCAGTCCTGCCTCTCACTGAAGGCTAGACCAGAGCATGTACACTGGTACAGATAAGATCTCAGGACACACAGAATCCAGGTGAGATAAACCCCTGAGGAACAGAAATGGGAGTAGCAGTACCAGGAGGATAGGAGGAAAGTGGAGGGAGAAGGGGAGGATAGGGGAGGAGGGGGGAACTGATTGCAAGGATGAACGCAGTAACACCCCTACCCCCCAGGGGGATGAACAATGGAAACCAAGGAGAATGGGAGACAGTGGTTGGTGTAAGATATGGAGATAATAATAATTTATAATTTATCAAGGGGTCATGGGGGTGGGGGAAGAGGAGCTGATATTAAGGGCTCAAATAAAAAATAAATGTTTAGAAAATAATGATGGCAACATATGTACAAATATGTTGACACAATTGATGTATGGATTGCTATAAGAGCTGTAAGAGCCCCCAATAAAATGATCTTTAAAAAATAAACAAACAATTGGACATCCCCTTATGGAAGGGTCTCGTGGGGAGGAGACGAGCCAGTTAGAGTGCAGTGTAGCAACGATAAAACACACAACTTTCCTCTAGTTCCTAAATGCTTCCTCCCCACCCATTATCATGATCCCAATTCTACCTTACAAATTTGGCTAGACCAGAGGATGTACACTGGTACAGATAGGAGCTGGAAACACAGGGAATCCAGGGCAGATA
>NW_022111324.1:545076-554138 GCF_000313985.2 Echinops telfairi | reverse complement strand
TTGTAGTGTTTTATAATTTAACTGTTTCTTTCTTGTATTATATATTTAACTGTATATGATTTAACAGTTCATTCCTTGTTATATATCTACTTATCTTTATAAATAAATATATTAAATTATCAGCAATTTGGTTTTATCTCTCTAGAGAACCCTGTCTAACACACTGGGACTGTGTCCTTCTGAATTTCCCTTCTGACTTTCCTGTGACTTCCCACTCCCTCTTCCTAGCAAAACTTGCTATCAAAGGGACCTGTTATCAATTATTTCTTTCCTGGTACATTCTTCAGTACATTGACAGGGAGCTTCCAGGGATTCAGAAGAAGACATGGAACAAGGGATATCAGTACTGATGTCAGATGGATCTTGGCTCAAAGCAGAGACTACCAGAAAGATGTTTACTTGTGTTTTGTTGATTATGCAAAGGCGTACAACTGTGTAGATAATGACACACTCTGGATAGTCTTGACAAGAATGGGAAGAACTCTTCATTGTGCTCATGAAGAACTTGAACAAGGTGCAGTTATGCAAACAGAACAAGGGAATACTGCAATGGTTTATCATCAGAAAAGGTGGCCTCAGGGTTGTATTCCCTCAACATACTTATTCAGTTTGTATGCTGAGAAAATAATTAGAGAAGCTGGACTATATGAAGAAGAGTGTGGCAACAGGGTTTGACGAAGGTTTACTAACAACCTGTGAAATGCAGATGACACAACATGCCTACTTAAAATGAGAAGGAAGTACTTGCTGAGGAAGATCAAGGATTGTAGCCTTCACTATGGATTACAACGCAATGTAAAGAAAACCCAAGTCCTCAGAACTGGACTACTAAGTAACATCATGATAAATGGAGAAACAGTTGAAATTGTCAAGAATTTCATCTTGCTTGGATCCACAATCAATGCTTACGGAAGCAGCCATCAAGAGCTCAAACAATACATTGCATTAGTAAATGTGCTGTATAAGACCTCTTTTAAATGTTAAAAAGCAAGGATGTTATTTTGAAGACTAAGGAACATCTGAGCCAAGCCAGAGTTATATGCATATGAGAGTTGGATATTGAGTAAGGAAGACCAAAGATGAATTGATCCATTTGAATTATAATGCTGGTAAAGAATAATGAAAATACCATTGGACTGCCAAAAGAACAAACAAATCTGTACTGGAAGAAATACAGCCAGAATGCTCCTTAGAGACAAGGATGGCAAGACATGATCTCATGTCCAAAGAGACCAGTCCCTGGAGAGGGGCATCTTGCTTGGTAAACTAGAGCGGTGACGAGAAAGAGAAAGGCCCTTGATAAGATGGATTGACACAATGGCTGCAACAAGGGCTCAAACATAAAACAATTGTGAGGCTGGTACAGAACCAGTCAGTGTTTTGTTCTGTTGTGCATAGGGTCGCTATGAGCTGGAACCAACTCAGCAACACCTATCAACAACGACATAGTTATGGGAGTCCCTGGGTGATGCATACAGTTAACTTGCTTGGCTGCTAACTAAGAAGTTGAAAGTCCAAGTCCACCCAGAAGCACCTCAGGAGAAAGGTCTGGCAATCTTGTGAGAACCCAGACACAGAAAGCCCTGTGGAGGATAGCTTTACTCTAACACCATGAGTTAGAATAGACTCTAGCTGTTTTGTTTGTTTGTTTGTTTTTAAATGTATTGAAAGCTAATTAGTTACCTATTCCTGGAGTACAAGAGGTCTTCAAAATACCCGTGAAAAAATACAATGAAAATAATAATAGAATTTCCCCACAAACTTTTTGAAGCTCCCTAGTATTTGCATTTAAAGTCTTATCGTGGAAGGTAGTGAACCTATTGATCCTATTACGTCATATCAGTTAGAAACCACCAGCAGCTCCTGGGGAGAAAGACTGGGTGTTCTACTCCTGTAAACAGCTACAGCCTTGGAAACCCATAGGGGCTCTCTAGGAATCAGCATGAACTTGATGGCAGTGAGTTTGGTTTTGGGTTTTGTATCTGTGATAAGGCAGGGAGGGCAAATGAACATCCTGAAAAGCCACAGCACATCCTCCATGTCAAAGCCACTCTGTCTGTGAAGATGGGGGTCTCTTGGAACCAGGAGAGAATAAAGAGCATAGATGATAGATCAGTCGGTAGATAGATATAGACAGAAAGAAGAGAAATATAATGGTATACAGAAAGCAATAAGCTATACATTGCCAGCAGGGATCCTGACCCATCCAACACAGCACACAGTGGCTGGCAAGTGTGCTCGCCATCGTTCTAGGGACTACATTCACGTGCACTAGGATGCGAATGGCATTTCTTGGAGTTGGGCCATGGAGCAGCGCTTGGAAATTCCTTGGGAAAGGCAAAGGACCTCTTCTAACCAACACCCTCCTTTGGTCACCATGAGCCATAGAAGACAAAAACTGCTTCCCTGCTGAGTCAGCACAATGGCCCATTAAGTGTGGGCCTCTGCTTCTGACAGAGCCACCCTAAGATGCCAAGGGGCCTGCAAACAGAGATCCCGGGTTACTGCTTTGTCTTTCCTTCTGCAGTCTACTCTATCACTAAGGTGGTCCACGTAGTCTGGGAACCAACTTTGCCATTCTCCTGCCCAATGTCCTCTCAGTGCTCACAGGACATGCTCCCAGCTCCCAGCGTGGTGCTCCAGGGCCTGCAGATCCAGCCTCTGCCTGCCAGCTTCATCTTCAACTCCTTGCTTCTATTATTTATTTATTTGCTTGTTTGTTTATTTATATCATTTCATTGAGGGCTCTTACAGCTCTTATCACAATCCATCACAATCCATCCATCCATCCATCCATCCATTGTGTAAAGCACATTTGTACATAAGTTACCATCGTTTTCAAAACATTTTCTTTCTACTTGAGCCCTTCGTATCAACTCATTTCCCCCACCCTCCTCCCTCAAGAAGCCTTGGTAATTTATTTAAAAAAATTTCATGTCATACACCAACTGCTGTCTCCTTTCACCTACTTTTCTGGGAGGGGGTTATGTATAGATCATTGTGATCAGTTCCCCCTTTGTTCCCTCACCTTCCCCTTATCCTGGTATTGCTCAGTACTCTCATTATTGGTCTTGAGGGATTTATCTGTCCTGGATTCCCTGTGTTTCCAGCTCTTATCTGTACCAATGAATATCCTCTGGTCTAGCCAGATTTGTAAGGTAGAATTGGGGTCATGATAGGGGGCTGGGGGAGCATTAAAGAACTAGAGGAAAGTTGTATGTTTCATCTATGCTATACTGCACTCTGACTGGCTCGTCTCTTCCTTGTGACCCTTCTGTGAGGGGATGTCCAATTGTCTATAGGCTTTGTGTATCCACTCCAACCCTCCTCATTCACATCAATATGATTGTTTGTTTTGAGTCTTCTGATGCCTGATACCTGAGCTCATTGACATCACGTGATCACACAGGTTGGTGTACTTCTTCCATGTGGGCTTGTTGCCTTCTACTTTAAAGTCCACCTTTGGCCCACATCACAATGTTCACATCTTAGCATCCCGGCTCTCAGGTCCCCTTGATCTGGAATATCCTTATCTCCACACTTTCTCCCTTTGACACTCACCTCCTTTTTAAAAAAAAGATCATGTTATTGGGGGCTCTTACAGCTCTTATAATAATTCATATATCAATGTATCAAGCATATTTGTGCATATATTGCCATCAACATTTTCTAAGCAATTACTTTCTATTTAAGCCCTTGGTGTCACCTTCCCCTTTTTTCCCTCCTTCCCCTGCCCTCCCACCCTTGTGAGCCCTTGATAAATTATAAATTGTCATTGTTTTCATATCTTACACTGACCGCTGTCTCCTTTCACCCATGTTTCTGTTGTTCGTCCCCCTGGGTGCGTGGGAGGTGTTAATGCGTTGATCATCATGATGAGTTCCCCTTTCCTCCCCTTATCTTCCACGTTCCCCCTACCCTCCTGGTATCCCTAGTCCCATTTCTGTTCCTGAGGGGTTTATCTGACCTGGATTCTATGTGTCATAACTTCTTCTCTCTACCTGTATACATGCTCTGGTCTAGCCAGAAATGAAAGGCAGGCCTGGGCTCATAATAGTGGGGGGTGAGGAGGCCTCAAAGAACCAGAGGAATGTTGTGTGCTTCATCGGTGCTATACTGCACCCTGGTTGACTTATCCCTTCCTTATGACCCTTCTGTGAGGGGATGTTCCATTGTCTACAGATGAGTTTGGGGTCTCTGTTCCAATCCCCCCATTCTCAACAATTTTTTGTTTTGTTTTGGGTCTTCTGATATTCCCATTGACACCTCATGATCACACAGGCTGGTGTGCTTCATCCATGTGGACTTGTTGCTTCTCTGCTAGATGGTCACTTGTTTAATTTCAAGCCTTTATGACCTCAGACACTACATCTTTTGATAGCTGGGCACCATCAGCTTTCTTCACCACATTTGCTTGTGCACCCATTTAGTCTTCAGTGATCATTTCAGGGGAGTGAGCATCACAGAATGCCAGGTTGTTAGAACAAAGTGTTCTTGCATTGAGGGAGGGCTTGAGCAGAGGCTCAAATACATGCCAAATGAATAAGTGATTGAATTAATTGATGTAAATAGGCCATGGTCTCCAATGTCTCCAAGGCCCATCGCAAATCAAATACTATTTTCAGATTCTAATTACTTGTGCATTACCCAAATGATGATCATCATCATTATAGCTAACATTTATGGAGCAGCGAGTAGGTGCCAGGTAACAAGGTCGAGTCTTTACACAGGCTATTTACTCTTCGGGACAGTCCCTGAGACAGGTAACACTATTATTCCCATTTTAGAGATGAAAATCTAAGATTGAGGAAGGTTAACCCACTTGTGCGAGTAGTCCAGTTCACTTATGGCAAAGCCAGAATTCACAGTCAGTCTGGCCTCAGAGGCTTTGCTTACAGCTGTTATGTATGGTAAACAAAGAATGAAACAGAAAACCAAATTCGCTGCCAACAAGCTGAATCTGACTCATGGCGACTTTAAAGGACAGGGTAGAACCTTACAGGACAGCGAAGACATTATAGGACAGAGTAGAACTGCCCCTGTGGGTTTCCAAGAGTGTAACTCTTTACAGGAGTAGAAATCCTCGGCAGTTTCTAACTGCTGATGTTGAGGTTAGCAGCCCAATTCATAACCACTCTGACACCAGAGCTCCTATTAGGTATTATTCTATTGTGTATGATATAACAACCAACCGCCATCAAGTAGATGCCGACTCAGGGTAGAACGGCCCCTGTGAGTTGTGAGGCTGCAACTGTTTATAGGAGTAGAAAGCAGAATGACTGATGGTTTTAAACTGCAGACCTTGTGGATTGCAGCCCAATGGGTAACCACTACAGCACGAGGGCTCCTATTGTGTATGATACTGCCTCCTTATTCCAGAAAGGAGTGAAGTCGGCTATGTCTTGATCACCTGTCTTGCTTTATTTTATTTTTATCACTCTCCTCAGCTAGCAAGCTGACTTCCTTCCTACCCAAAGTCTGGAACATTGATCCCCAAGGAGCAACTGTTTCCTGGGCTGCATCAGCTGCAACGTCTGCTTTTCAAGTGTCGGCCAAGAAATCTGGCCCTAGAGGCTCAGGGGCTGGTGCTCACAGCATCCCCACATCCTCAGTCTCAGCCCACACCCCCCACACCCCCACCCCCTCCCCGCCAGGGCATCTGAGCAGAGGTGCTTCAGAGACTGGGCTCTGGAATGAGCACCCCCGCACCAGCCACCTCCCACCCCACAGGTCCAGGAACAAAGCAGAGGCTGTGCTCTGGGTCTCCCTCCCTGAAATCAGAGTCACACGAAGAGTGGGAAAACATTAGAACAAAGCAAACTCCAGATCAATTGATTAGCAGAGGGCTTGAGGGATGTTAAGGATAATCCATTTCTGGACTTGCTGAAACCAGGAGTGGCAGGAATAATGGTCTCTTTTGTGTCAGACCCAGAGAACAGGAGAACACAGAAATATCGACAATGCTTTTTAGCTCAGAATCCAGAGAGGTAACAGCATGTCTCCATTGACCATTTAATACGTGCCTGATGAACACATACTACATTTGCTTTAATTTGCTTACAACCTAAATTTTAATATGCGTGGCTGAATAAAACCTAATCAGTGTGGTTGGCATATTGAGCACTGTAAGTGTCTTTAGCACTGGCAAAATTCAGGCCAGAAAAATCTGTTCTTTCTTTACTAAAAGCACCCCCGCGGAGGAGGGGAGTTGGAATGGGCAGGGAATGTTCTTTGGCAGCCTGTCTGCAGGATTACACATTTCTACTCTGTGACATGAGAGCCTAAAGGCAGTCCTGGCCTGCTTTAACCGCGTCTGCTCGGCAGGTCACGGAGAGCCTGGCTCAGAAGACACGATCCTTAATTGAGTTAAATTGAATTAAAGGAGAGCGGGAGAGCGGCTTCAGAAGATCAAAGGCAAAATAAGAAGCCGAGAAGGCAGCACAGCTGAGTGAACAGGGGAAAAGACTTCATGTTCAGCCGTGCTTTCCATCACCCCTTCCCAGCATCTTGCGGCAGTTTCCTGGCAAGGCTCTGCGCGGCATGGCTCTGGGGAAGGGAGATGGCAGAATGATGTGGCTCCTGGGACGGAGCACTGCCCTTTGATGCTGCTGCCGCCGCCGGGCAGGTGCATCTACAAAATCACACAGCAGGGTGGCAGGTCATTTCTAGTCACCCCATCCCCATCTGGCAAATGAAGCCTTGGTTTTTGACTGACAGACTTTTCAGAGACAAGCCGGGAGGCTCCCAGGTAAACTGGAAAACAAATGCTCTTGCCAGTAGCGAACTTGGCCAGGGAGGGTTGGTTGAGAGATTCAGCAGCTGAGAAACCAGCCGCCAGAATCCAGCAACCTGCTGGCCAGCTCAAACTGGGCCAGGTCCCGGACCTCAGGCAGCTAAAGGGGCACACAGCAGACTTTCCGAGTCCCTGCTCATTGAATTGTCCTATGTCCTTTTGGGGCTTACTTCCTCATTTGTAAAGGGGGATGACACCACCTACTTCAAGGCTGCGTCATTCAATGCTGTCTGATACCAAAAGCGCTCAGTATAGAACAACCATCATAAACATCAACCACTCGATGTCTCAATAACTTTCCCTGCTAAAAACCCTAAACCAAACTGGTTGGCATCAAGTCAACACCAACACATGGCGACCCCCTGGTGTAACTGTGCTCCAAAGACTTTTCAATGGCTGACTTTGCACAAGTGGATCACCAGATCTGTCTTCCGAGGTGCCTCTGTTCATGACGGAGAGTTAGCCTTATTTTCCACTAATGATGACAACGGAGTGAAGTGGGATCTGTAGATGTTAGGCAAGGCTGCAGGGAATGACTATAAGCCAGCATGGTGCTAAAGCCAAACCAGGCTCATCAGGTCAGTAACTAGGCAGGTAGGTGGAGAAATGCCCAGGGTAGTGAGTAGCCCTTGATTTTTGAAAGGCAGGTGACAAAGCTCTTGTGAGAAATGGCTGTCCACAGGATGCACCATTGCCTGAACAATCACACACCACATGGGCAAAGCAGTGCCTCCATTTAAATTAGCAAGGAGAAAACCTTTTCTGCTCTGAATTTAGAGCTCTGGAAAACTGTCTTGTCTTCAGCAATAGGACTTTAAAAATGAAGTATTTAAATTAACACAGAAACTCTGCTTACTGAATTTGGAAATTACACTCCAACTGAGGTGAGATAGACCGACACAGTGATTGGGCAAACAGCAAGATTTCAAAAGGATGAAAAGATAGGTCAAAGACATGATAATAGTCATCTAACAAACATGTAAAGGCCTAAACTTAGGCTAAAACTTAAAAAAAACAAAAACATAGCTGGAAAGTACAGGATGAAGGAAACAAGCATGACAATTCATGTAAACAAAAAATGAGAAAAAAATTACACTTTAAATAATAAATCAATATGAATCATTGGTGCAGTGTGACTACCAAAAATGTTAAGGCAGCTTTGTGTTTCATTAAGCAAAGAGTCACCACCGCTCACTGCCATTGAGTTGATGCCAACGCATAGCGACCCTATAGGACAGAGCAGAACTGCTCTACAGGGTTTCTGAGACCTTTCCAGGAGCAGACAGCCTCATCTTTCTCTCCCAGAGTGGTTGGTGGGTTTGAACCACCAGTCTTGTGGCTAGCAACCCAATGTTTAACCCTGAGCCACCAGGGCTCTATAATAAAAGAATAGTATCCAGGAAATGAGAATAAATTGATTCAATACGTTCTAACACCTACCCAGACTGAAGCCAGAAGTCCATATGGTCTGAGAAAAAAAGGTGAATAAGTGGAGAGGAATGTGAAAAGAGGAAGTACAAATTAATCTGGGAAAGAAGAGCCCTTCTTAGGAGAAAAATTAAGTCAGGATGATATTCCCACTCAGAGAAGCCAATCCACAGAGAAGACTGCATGGCTGGCCACAATACGAGACAGGGCATCCCTCACTGACCCATAGCCCTACAGGGGACAACACTGGAGACACAGTGTGGGAATCCTGGCCGATCTGATCCCACCACGCTGAGGCAAAACACTAAGGGAGTGCAACAGAACAGCAAAGGGAACAGACCAACGAAGTCCCCAGGGAAAACCAAAAATAGGCTTTGGGGCCAGGGCTTGGCACCCCATCAGACTCAACTGGAAACACTCTGAAAGGCCAACAATCCTTGAACTAACTACAGGCTTTTCTTGTTTGTTGTTGTTATTGTTTTTGTCATTGGCTTTTTGTTGTTGTTGTTGTTTTGTTTTATTTTGTTGCTTGGTTTTGCTCTGTCTTGTTTTTTGTGCATGTTATTATCTCTGCAGGTCTGTCTAAATAAGATAGGCTGGATGAGCAATCTGGAAGAGAAAACCATGGGACTGACAGTTCCAGGGGTACATGGGAGGGGGTGTGGTGGTGGGAAAGGAAGTGGTGTTAACAAACCCAGGGACAAGGGAACAAAAAGTGATCCCAATCGGTAGTTAGGATGGTGTAGGAGGCCTGGTAGGGCATGATCAAGGGTAATGTAACCAAGAAGAATTACTGAAACCCAAATGAAGGCTGAGCATGATAGTGGGACAAGAGGAAAGT
>NW_022111324.1:534641-544166 GCF_000313985.2 Echinops telfairi | reverse complement strand
GGGAATGGGTGGGGGGTGGGGAAATGAGGAGTTGATGCCAAGGGCTTAAGTGGAGAGCAAATGTTTTGAGAATGATGAGGGCAACGAATGTACAAATGTGCTTTACACAATGGATGGATGTATGGATTGTGATAAGAGTTGTATGAGCCCCCAATTAAATGACTTAAAAACAAAACAAAACAAAAGCAGGTTATCCACTTTAAAGGAATTAGCCACTTAAAACCCTGTGGATAGCGTCCAAATATTGTCTGAAAGCCTAGTGAACAGAAGTGGAACATTGTCAGAGAGAGTGCCAGAAGAAGAGGCCCTCCCGTCGAAGGCACTCAAAATAGGGCCTTCTCAAAGTAGCGTCCACCATAATGACCTGGGTAGAGAAAGCCCACAGAAGGCGAGCTTTCAAGACCTTCATTTGCTCATGGAGCAAGGCTCAAAAGGAGCAGAAATAGCTGCAAACCTCAACTATTCACTGGAACTTGGGATGCATGAAGTATGGCTCTAAGAAAAAGGGAAGTCGTTTAAAATGAAATGGAATGTGTAAAGATGGATAGTCTAGGGTCATTCTCAATCAGAGAATCATGATTTACTGTGTGACTGATGACAAAATCAAGCAGAACAGCATCGCATTCAACATATGAAAGGATATTTCCAGTGTTATCTTGAAGTACAATGCTGTCTGTGATAGGCTCATATCTCTCTCCACCTTCAAGGAAATCCAATAACTATAACTATTATTCATATGTATCCATCAACCACTTGAGCAAATGATGCAGAAATTGAAGACTTCTACCAATGTCCTCAGTCAGAAATTGATCAAACATGCAAGGGACATTGATAGTAGGTGATAGGAATCCAAAAGTCGGAAACAAAGAGGAAAGAAGAGTAGTTGGAAAATATTATCTTGGTGATAGAAACAGATCTTGGAAATCACATGATAGAATTTTGCAATACCAACTACTTGTTCATAGTAAATACCTTTTTATCAACAACACAAAAAGTGACTATACAGGTTGACTTCTTCAAATGGAATACACAGAAATCAAATTGCCTACATCTGTGGGAAGAGACAATGGAGAAGCGCAATAAAGCAGCTAAGACAAGGACAGGGGCTGACTGTGGAACAGACTTTTACAAGTGTCATCTGCAAGTTCAGGTTGAAGTTGAAGAAAATTAAAACAAGTCCACAAGAGTCAAAATAGGAGCTTAAATATATCTTACCTGAATTGCAAGTACATCTCAAGAAGAGATTTGATGCGTTGAACACTAATGGCAGATCTGATTCATTGTGGGAGGACATCAAGAACATCGTTCATGAAGAAGTCATTAAAAAGGCAGGAAAAAAAGAAAAGATCAAAATGAATGACCAAAGAGACTCTGAAGCTTGCTCTAAATCATAGAGCAACTAAGGCAACTGGAAGAAATGAGGAAATCAAAAGCTGAACAGACTATGTCAAAGATCAATTTCAAAAAGAAGACAAAGTATTACAATTATATGTACAAAGACCTAGAGTCAGAAAACCAAAAAGAACACCCTTAGCATATCTAAAACTGAACGAACCCAAGGAAAACTTTGAGCCATGAGGTGCAATATTAAAAGAGCCTAGGGGCAAAATATTGAACGATGCAGGAAGCACCAAAAGAGGATGGATGGAACACACAGTGCCACTGTACTGAAAAGAACTAGTTGACCAGAAAAGTGGGTGAAGGGAGACGTCGGAGAGGGCAAGATGTGACAAAAAAAAAAGAACTAGTTGACATCCCACCATTTCAAGAGGTAGTATATGAACAAGAACCAATGGTGCTTAAGAAAGAAGTTAAAGCTTCACTAGAAACAGTAGCCAAAAACAATTCCAGGAATTCATGGAATACTAATGGAAATGTTTTGACAAGCTGATGAAGCACTGGAAGCACTTACTTTTCTGTGCCAGGAAATTTGGAAGATAACTACTTGGCCAACGGACTGGAAGAGACCCATGTTTGTACCTATTTCAGGGAAAGGCGAACCAACAGAATGCTCAAGTTATAGAAAAATGTCAGTGCTATCACATGCAAGCAAAGCTTTGCTGAAGAGCATCCACCAAAGGTTGTAGTAGCATACTGACAGGGAGCTGCCAGAGGTTCAGGCCAGATTTAGAAGAGGACATAGAACAAGGGATATCATTGCTGATGTCAAATGGATCTTAGTTGGAAGCATAGAATTCCAGAAAGATGTTCACTTGTGTTTTATTGATTATGCAAAAGCATTCAGCTGTATGGATCATAACAAATTATGGACAGCCTTGAGAAGAATGGGAATTCCAGAACACTTCATTGTGTTATGAAACCTGTACACGGATCAAGAGGCAGTTGTGTGAATAGAACAAGGAGATGCTACATGGTTTTAATCAGGAAAGGTGTGTGTCAGGGTTATATACTGTCACCATACTTATTCAATCTGATTGCTGAGTAAATAATCAAAGAAACGGAGCTATAAGAAGAACAGCGCTGTGTCAGGACTGAAGGAAGCTTTATTAACATCCTTGTGATGTGCAGATGACACGACCTTGCTTGCTGAAAGTGAGAAGGCCTTGAAGCACGTGCTGACGTTGCCTTCAGCATGGATCACAACTCATTGTAAAGACAACTAGAATCTCACAGCCGGGCCAATAAGTCGCATCATGATAAATGGAGAAAATACTGACATTGTCAAGGATTTCATCTTGCTTGGGTCCATAATCAACGTTCAAGGAAGTAGCAGTCACGAGATCAAAGGATGTGCGGGAAATCTGCCCTAGAAGACCTCTTTAAAGTATTGAAAAGCAAAGATATTACTTTGAGGACTAAGGTGAGCCTGACCCAACCTAGAGTATTTTCAATTGCCTCATAGGCATGTGTAAGTTGGACTTTGAATATGGAAGACCAAAGAAAATGGATGCATTTGAACTACGGTGTTGGCGAGGAATATTGAAAGTACCCTGGACTGCCAGAAGAACAAAGGGACCAGTCTTAGAAGAAGTGTGGCCAGAATGGTCCTCAGAGACAAGGATGGTGACATTTCGTCCCAATTTCTTTGGGCATGTTTCCATGTTTCGTACAGTAGAGGGGCAGTGAAAATGAGGAAATCCCTCGATGAGATGGATGGACACAGTGGCTGCAGCAATGGGCTCAAACATAAGAACAATTGTGAGGATGGTGCAGGACCGGGCCGTGTTTCATTCTGTTGCACATAGGATTGCTATCAGTTGAAACTAACGTGAGATAGAAGCACCTAGCAACAACAAGTGCAGGGAGGGTAGCACCAGAAAGCCTCACTCTCATATTTGTTTATCAAGAAGCAAAATATTTTTCCCAGAAACTCTTTATTCTACTGGCCAGAACTGTCAGATGACTACCTCTATCTCCAAGGGAAACTGGGGAATTAAACAGGTGGCAAAAGGGCAGCTGTGTCTAGCTTAAACGAGTTATGAGTTAAAAAACAAAATAGAACACAAGCCAAAACTCGCTGCCATCAAGTCAATGTTGACTCATAGGACACGGTCGAACTGCCCAAGTGAGCTTCTGAGATTGTCTACCTCTTTACTGGCATAGAAAGCCTTGTCTTTCTCCCATGGACTGCCTGATGGTTTCAAACAGCTGATCTTGTGGTTAGCAGTCCAGCATGTAACCACGGTGCCAAAAAAAAAAAAAAAAGCCAATACCCTAAGAATATTGTGATGGAAAATGGAAGGAGTATGGTTCATGAATGGCATTATTGAGCTGCTAAACTGAATCTGAATCTGCCTAACCATCAGTCTTCTTGGCATGGGTGTAAAAGTGCTTATTTGATTAACATAAGCCATTGTTAATAGGACTTTTTGTTGCCATCAATTGTACCCTAAAGGATATTTTTGTTAGGTCTTAGCAATTAGTGCTGCTATAACAGAAAGGCCAGGGTGGATGGCTTTAACAAACGAATTTTTTTTCCTCTCTCCTAGTTTAGGAGTTCATATTCAGAGCCTCAGCTCTAAGGGAAGACCAGTGAATTGGTTCGGATTCATACCAACCCTATGTCCAACGGAAGAAACTCCTGCCCCATCTCTACCAGTGTTATGGTTCAGCCCAATGCTGTAGCCACTTGGTCAATTTATCTCACTAAGCGTCTTCCTCTTCTTTCCAGACCCTCTACTTTATCACGAAAGTTGTCCTTCTCCAGGGATAATCCCTCTTGAGAACATATCTAACATCGTGAAATGATGTCTCATCTCCTCACTTTCAGGGAGTGTTTGGCTATACAGTAGAACCTCAGACCTCAACGCTAATCCGTTCTAGAAGGACTGTTGACATGTGATGCAGTTGAGTTCCGAATCAAATTTTCCCATAAGTAATAACTGAAAACTGATTAACCCCTTCTCGACCGCCAAGCTTTTACCCTAACCTTGCCTTTTTTATACAAAACATCACACAGAAACTTCAAAGTAAATAAGTTCAGAGTTAAATACTATAATTTAAATAAGAAACATAACATTAAAAAGTTTTTAACAACTACAGTGTGCCCCATACCTTGAGATGGATGAGGATCTGGATCTGTGGACATGGATGTGGAAAGGAGGTGTGAAGAGAGTCATTGTTTGGAAGGGGAATCACTTTCCACAAAATCAACTGGTAGCTGCTTTTCAGTTTTTTTCCCCTTCTTTGCCTTTTTTCACTAGGGTCTGGCTGGCTTTCTCTAAAAAAAAAATTTTTTTTTTAATCTGTCTAATGTGATCTGCTGTTGGCATTTCCTTAACTGTTTTCTAAAAGGGTTTACTAAATTATCATCAACAAACTCGATAACACGGTTAATCAATTCCTTATCATGATGATTTTTTTCAAAAACCTTTCATAGGACACATGTTTTTATCTGAAAACAGTACAAAAAGCCACAGAAACTAAGAAAATTACAGTAAAACACTTGGAACACAGCCACAAAGGGTTTAAACAATGTGTACTAACAATGCCAACTAACGCTGCGTGACCGAAACATGAACTGCCTTTATTTACAAAAATCACGTGTGTTGAGTCGGATTCCGAAGTTTTGTATGAACTCCGAGGCAAACTTTTCTCGACATTTCACATCAAAATCCGATTATGTTGAGTACTGATACGGTCAAGTACGGGGATTCTACTGTACTTCTTCACAGTCTTGTCTGGCACTCGGTGGTATGTTCAACATTCTTAGCCAACACCGTAATTCAAATTTATGAGTTCTTCTTCAGTATTCCTCAGGCATTGTCCACCTCAGGGCTTGGGTCAGGTACACCTTAGTCCTCAAAGTGACCTCTTGGCTTTTGAACCTTTCAAGAAGGTTTTTGCTGCAGATTTTCCCAACACAACATGTCGTTTGATTTCTTGACTGTGGCTTCCAAGGGCATTCATTGTGGATCCCAGTAAAATGAAATCCTTGGAAACTTTCACTTTTCACTGTTTATCCTTGGTCTGGCTGTGAGAATTTTGATTTTCTTTCTGTTGAGGTGAAATTCATACTGGAGGTTATAATCTTTGATCTTCATCAGAAAGCACTTCAAAATTGCATCAACTGCATGTTACGGGTTGTTAATGAGTCTTCTTCCTGATGTTGTTTTCTTCTTCATATAATCCAGCTTCTTGAACTCAGCACAGAGATCAAATAAGGATGGTGAAAAAATGCAACCCTGAACCACACCGTCCCTAATTTTAAACCACACAGTATCCAAGAGTATCCACAGGGTACATCAAGATCTCAACCACCCTTTCCAAATGTCACTTCCCAATATTGTTTTGATTGTATGTCAGTTTCTAGTACAATAAGCTTCTTTGTAGATCCCATTCATTTCAGCAATATTTATCGAGTGTTTACTTTGTAGGAGCCCTGGTGGCTTAGTGGCTAGGCATTGGACTGCTAACTACAAGGTCAGCAGTTTGAAACCACCAGCCACTCCACAGGAGAAAGACAGGACTTTCTTCTCCTGTAAAGAGTCTCAGAAACTCACTAGGGCAGTTCCACCCTACCTATAAGGTCCCTGTGAGCAACACTGACTCAATGGCAGTGGGTTTGGTTTTGTTTCGTTTGGTCTACCTTATGTCAAAGTGTTTTAGACATGTTGTCAGGAGGGACCAGTCGCTGGAGAAGGACAACATGCTTGATAAAGCAAAAAAGATAAAGACCGTCGACAAGATGGATCGGCACAGTGACTGCACTGATGGGCTCAAACGTAAGACCAATTGCAGTGGCACAGGACCAGGTAGTCTTTCATTCTGTTGTCCATAAGGTCGCCATGAGTCAGAACCATCTTGACGACACCTAACAACAACAATTTAGTGCCGTTAAGCCCTGGTGGTGTACCGAGTTACACGCTGGGCTGGTAACTGCAAGGTTACTAGCTGTTCCTCGAGAGAAGGATGAGGCTCTCTACTCTCCCAAAGAGTTACAGCCTTGGAAACCCACAGGGGGCATTCTAGCCTGTCCTATCGGGTTGCTATGAGTCGGAATGGACTCGCTGGCTGTGGGTTACTCTGTGCCAGGCACTAGATAATACTGGTGAATAAAATCAAAGTCCACACTCCTATGTGTAGTATTAAATTAAAAGATTGGCGCTGGGGGGTGAAGGGCCAGCCCACACCCGCTGCTACTACTATTACTACTACTCGGATTCAGTAAGTACAACTTCTGGGTTCAGTAATGCACAATTGTACGGTTGAGATATATAAGTATTATATTAAAGTCATCAAGAGCATGAGAGATATTACAATAATACAGTCAGACATATTACAGGGTAGCATTGCTCCCCTCAGCCCAGCTTGGTGGTCCACGTGGAGGGAGGGGGAAGAGAAGGAGGGGAAGGGAACAAGGGAGAGGGGAGTGACCAGGGAGTGAGCAGCAAGGAGCTCAGAACCAGAGAGATCTATATTGCTGACTCACACCTATATACCTTTTGGGGACAAGCCAGCCCACTAATTACAGGTAGAAACATACGTCACAGGGAGGGGCTGCACTATAGGTTACACAGTAATGAGGGGGTGGTCTCTGGGTCTCCATAGGAACCATTATCAGTAGGGTGCAAACTCCGCCTGCAGGAGCCTGTCCATTGTCCCCAGAGGCAGGGAGCAGGCCCACCCCTGTGGAGGGATGAGACAGCAGTCTGGCAACTGATTGCCCTCAGTGGGGGAATGCCTGCGCATCTGACCTCCCCACACACCTATGGAGTTTACAGTTCAGTGAAGAGACAGGCCCTGCTGAAACCATCCAGAAAGAAATATGAAACAGTAACTCCCATCCATCTGTGGGACGTGCACTGTGCTGTGGAAGCATCTAATAAGAGCAACTGCTGCGGAAGTGCAGTCATGGAAGGCTTCGCTGAGACCCGAGCACCCGATGGAGATGTGGAGCTGCACGCCAGGCTGCTGTCGCAGTCCAGCTCGCTCTCCTCTCTCTCTTTCTCCTTGAAATTCTCCTATCACCCCTGCCCCATCTCCACTGCCGCTGTTGCATGAAATCTTTACTGACCTTTCAACTAGGCATGACCTACTCGCCCCTTACGTCACATGGAATGGACATTCTTACTGTTTCATCATCTCTTTACCTCTGCACTCCCACTCCCATGCCCAAACCTCTTGAAAATATAAACTGTCATTATTTCCATTAATATTTAGGAGCCTACTTTATTGTCTTGCACTTAGTCAACAAATTTTGTTTTAGTTGAATTTTAAAACTACATTTTATAGACATTTGCCCCCCCTAGTTCCAAAAGAGGTTAGATAGTTTACAAAGGGGGGTGGGGAGGTGTGTGTGTGTTCGAGCGCAAGGTTCCTGCAAGTCCTAATGCTTAGAACATTGTAAGCAAACTAGGATTTTAAAACTATTTTAAAAATGCATTAACAAGGATTATTATCATTTTTTAACTACCAGCACTTACAGAGATTATTATCATTTTCTTACAATTATCAGCATTTACATGAGAGGAAATCCCCTTATTAGTACAGTCTTTATTCTTTAGCATAGGTGGCAAGTGATTGAATTCCGTGGCTGCGGGACCTTTCCCTTCTGTGGGGGGATCTGGCTGAGTTCAGTATTTCCAAGATGAGAGCTGTCCCAGAATGCTTTTCCTTACACTCAGATTGTTTACACCGTCTACAGGAGTCGCTGATTAAAGATCACCGCTGTGAGGAAAAGAAGGATTTCTCTTAAGTTGTCTCCCCAAAATATATGCCAAGCTTAGCTTGAGAATAACTATTCATTAGGCAGCGAAAATAGTCAGAGGTTATTCTCCTTAACATCAGCCATCTAGAGCGGCCAGACTGTATAGTCTGACTCACCCCAAATAGGGTCCATTCCTTTCTGTTATTGTTCCCTCGAAGCAGTGCCCATCGGCAAGCCTGGGACCACTCTAAGATGACTAAGCTTAGGCTACTATCTTGCCACACATGCCCCCCTATTCCCTCCTCTTGCACATTCACCCCTAGGTCATCCCCCTCCTATTGCTTGTATTGCCTATGTTGCAATATGACTCAGGTTGTTGTGAATTGTATTGCCCCTCTCTGTGATGCAGAATGCTGTGATGTATCCCCCTAAAGTAAGATGATGCGTGGTTAGCAATAGATAAGGAGGCTCCCTGGTTCTGGCGAGGGTGGCTGGCTGAGGGTGGCTGAGGAAGGACAGCTGCTTCCCGTGAAGGCCGCTCCCATGAGGGCGGTGGACGAGAGGGCAGCTCCTGAGAGGGAGGCGGCTCTGCTCTGGCAGCCGGGTTCCCCCCACGAGGACCACCAAGCGGGATGGAGGTGAGCAATGCTACCATGTAATATGTCTGACGTATTATTGTATTATCTCTCATGCTCTCGATGACTTTAATATAATGCTTATATATCTCAACCGTACAATTGTGCATTACTGAACCCGCGATTAGCGGTGGGGGCTGGTCCCCCACCTCCCTCTTTGTCACCTTTTAATTTAATACTACACGCCGCCTAATCGCAGGCTCTTGGGGCTGATCTGGGGACCGAGAGCCTGAGGCTTATCCCAAAGCCTGAAGCTGATAGGAGTCGTTCACTCGTTAGACTCTCGGGTAGTCGCGTCGCCCCGGCGGGACACACAGTGTCAGAGATTCGCAGCTAGGCTCCTGGTTGAATCTTCAGCCAACCCAGGGCACACTCCAGCAGGGAAGTTCACTAGTTAGCCTCTGGGTGGAGGTATGACCAGGTTCTAAAGTTGTGGCAGACCCGATGCAAGCAACCAACCGCGCTAAGTTCAAAGCTACCAGAGAGAGTCCCCCGCTCCTGCGCTTCAGGTGCAGCCAGGGGAGGTGGCTGGGATCCAGGCTGGCTGGCGCTGGAAGCGAGCCAGACGCCTACCGCCCACCTCAGAGGAAACTCGCCGCTCTCCGTGAAAATGGACACAGGGGACCCCCCCCCATAACCCTTCCGAGCCCCCCCCAAGCGGGGTGACTGCTCGCCGCCCACAGACTGAAAGGACAGGGGGCCCCTCCGACGTCACCCCGGGCGGGCGGGCGCGCTAGCGGCCGAGCCGGAGCAGGGGCGGGGTGGACCCGGGGCCCGGCG
>NW_022111324.1:523521-534338 GCF_000313985.2 Echinops telfairi | reverse complement strand
GCTGCTCCGTCCCGCGTGGCTTGCGTCCGGCTGGAGATGCCCAGGGTCTCGGTGGCGCACCCGCTCATCCGCACCCAAGTTTGGAAGGTGCTCTGAGCAGCCATTCTCGGGCTCCAACCAAGACACCCTCTCGCCCGCCCCAATCCTTGCCGAGGGCCGGAATCCAGCCGTTCTCAGAAGGGGTCGAATCCCCTCGCGTCTCGTCCCTCATGGCCAGCCCTGTGCTGCTGGCTCTCTGCTTCGCCCTGGTCACGGCTCGGGGCTGGGGGTCGAGCACCAGCCCCACAGGGACGAGCGAGCCCCCAGACGGGCAGACGGTGGCGCCCCCGGAGGAGGAGACCCTGCAGAACGAGGCGGACAACCAGGAGAACGTCTTGTCCCAGGTAGGATGCTGTCCCATGTCTTCTCCGATGGTGGCGGGAGTCCCAAGATGGTGTCCGTTGAAGCGGGGATTTGGGCATTGGGAGCAACCTAAGGGAACCACATTTGCTTTTCGTTTGTCAGAATATTTTCTTACATGGTGGGACTTGAGTGCTCCTCTCAAAATCATGGGTTCTTTCAAGGTTGGGGAATCAGCAGGCAGATGGAAAGACCAACCACACAGCACCCTGAGAGGAAAAAATCAAAGGAAAAAAATCCTCGTGATTAAAGGGTTTGTGAAAAGTATTTTTGTCTGTGCGGCTGTTTGTCAGGATTGGAATGAGAAAACGTGTTTTCGCTATGAGGCAGATGGTGTGACCCACGGAGAGATAGGTCTGGGCGCCGGGTGAGACACCAGCCAGAAGCAGGGACCCGGACAGAACAGCAATGGTGTGGTGAATGTGAGGTGCCCCAAAGCAGGTGGTTTGACCGCTGAGATCATAGAATGGGAAGGTCCCTCTAGTCTGGCAGACAGACCACCAAGGCAGACCATGTTACAGATGGTGGTGATGGGCTCTGTAATTGTGTGTTTACAAAGTATCTCCCTTGTTTTATCTGACTCAGTCCTCAAGACACCTTTATACCCATTCTGTTGATAAGGGCAGGAGCCCTGGTGGCATAGTGGTTACAGGTTAGGCCGCTAACCTCAAGGTTAGCTATTTGGAAACCATCAGTCACTACCAGGCAAGTGGGGGAGGGGGGACTGTCTTTCTACTCAAGCAGTCTCGGAAACCCACAGGGCCAGTTCTACCCTATCCTAAAGGGTCACTCAGTAAAGAATATCAGTGAAGGGCAGAGGACTCCTGGTAGCATAGTGGGTTGTGCAGCTAACCTCAAGGTCAGCAGTTTGAAGCCACCAGCTGCTCTGCAGGACAAAAATGAGGCTTTCTACTTGCCCTCAAGATTTATAGTCTCAAACCAAAAAGAAAAAAAGAAACGCACAAAGGGCAGCTGCATTCTGAGCTACAGACTCACGAGGCGTCCGAATCAACATGATGGCAGTGGTGGGCAGAGCAGGGTTTCTGATCATCTCCAGCCCAGATCTTGTGACACTAAGGGGAATTGTCTCTGGAGAGTTGATCTCATGCTCTTAAGAGCAGGCGTGAAGCTGGTTCCAGGATTCTAAGGAGGAAAGCTAGCCAAGATCTATAGCTCTGCCTGCATCTCCATTGAGCCCTTGGGCTGAGCCTTGTCTCCCTGCAGAGGGAATGGTCAGCTACACTTTAGGATTTAGTGGACACTGGACTCCTCACCCCTCCTTTGATAATAATGCTAATGTATGCCCAATAACCACCCATCACCTCTCACTGATTCCCTAAATCCACAAAAGATACAAACCATTCCATTGGGCCCTCCGGAGTCACATCCACAAAAGCTTTCCTGAAACCCGAGCCTTCTGAAAGGAAAGAATCCACGCAGGATCTCCCTCCAAGCAGGGCTGTGTAGGAATCCAGGCTGAGCTTCAGGGAGCAGACAGCCAGGATTTACTGTCGGCCCTTAATGAGCCGCCACGTTAAGTCACCCTGAACTACAGCTCCTTCTTCCACGGATCCGTTCTGTAGTTGACAACAGACCTAAACAAATATTAGCATTCGACGAAACTCACCCTTTGCAAGGAAAGCATCACAAGCTTTCTTCTCTTCACAACAGCATCCCAGGCACGGTTCCCCTCAAAAAGCTCGCTGCCTGCCTGCATCCTTCCTCAAATGAAGGAACTGCACACACACACCCTCCCCCCGCCCCGTGCCTAGAAGGACCCGGGCTAGGGGTATGTAGGGTTTGTTGGAGAGAAGCCTTTCCACCAGCCAGAGCCCAAGGCAGGGACTCCAGGAGGCCTGCTGTGGTGTGTTTTCCTGCCTGGGGAGGCTGGCAGGGGAAAGATCTCAGAAGGAAATGTTTAGCATTGTAGAAGACACAAGCACAGCCGATTTGTTTTCCTGGGTTTGGGTTCAGAAGCTGTTCCTGGGTCCAAACAAACCTTTCACTGAGTAAATGTTCCTGCCTTTGGGCCAGTTTCTCACCTTCCCACTCATTTTCTCCATCCCCTCATCACATCTCTAAATTCAACCCATCCTTGCAGAGCCAGGTCTCACACTACTTCCGACATGAGGTCTTCCCTCTGCCCGTTTGAGCTCCCCCTCACTTTAGCTTTGCCTCCCTGGGCACCTACCACTCTCTACTTGTGTGCGTCCAACGTTGGACTTGCCTGAAGGATGTCCTTTCCGGCCCATCTCTTCCTGTCTTGTGGAACCCCTAGTACAGTCCTGGCCCATAGATGGAGCTCAGTGAAGGGTAGATAAACGAATGAGGATAGAAGCAGGACTTCCCTTTTGAAAATCAACTTTCCAGTTCCTCCTTCAACGCTTGCTCCTTTTTTTTCCTTTTTAAATTGAAACCTGGATTCTAGCAAAGGCAAGGGCTACTGGAAGGGATGATGAGTCTCATCTGGTTTTTTCCTTTAAATGATGAAAGGTTAAGGCCCTGGGAGAAAGACACAGCTTTCCAAGACAAACCAAGAGAGCTGAACTCTGAATGCCTTCAAGGAAATGCCGGAGTCAGCAAATTGCATGGCGATGACCTGTTCCCTCCATAGTTCAGAGTTGGCCGAGGTCTCTGGCTAGTGCAGGACGTTTGACATTTACAGGGAGCACAGTCTTCAGAAGGCTGACTGACGCCTGTGTCTGTATCTGCAACCCTTTGTCTGTCTCTCTGTTCAGCTGCTCGGGGACTATGACAAGGTCAAGGCTGTGTCAGAGGGCTCAGACTGTCAGTGCAAGTGTGTGGTGAGACCCCTGGGCCGAGACGCCTGCCAGAGGATCAACGCGGGGACTTCCAGGAAGGAAGACTTCTACACCGTGGAGACCATCACCTCGGGCTCCTCCTGCAAGTGTGCCTGTGTCGCTCCCCCGTCTGCCCTCAATCCCTGTGAGGGAGACTTCAGGCTGCAGAAGCTGCGGGAAGCAGACAGCCAGGACTTGAAGGTAGGCTGGTGTGGGGGGCACTGCCGGGGTAAGGCAGCCCTTCCCATGAGCTCAGCGTGCAGGAGTCCAGCCAGGGCATTGAAGGAAGTGAGAAGACCTTAAAAGAGACCAGTCCCTGGTGCCTAGAGTCTTGTGTGTGGATCTGAGGCAGATGCTCAAACTGGTCATTGTCAGTTCTGCATCTGAGGGGGATGCTGAGACAAAAGTGTGCCTGCCTCTCCTCACGGAGCTGGGGAGATCAGGCCTGTGAGCAGCTGCCAGACCCAGCCAGCCAAGGGAACTCGGTGTTCTTTCCAAGAGAAGAGCTCCTCGCGTGCACCCTGGAGAGGGAGGAACTTTTGGACCTCCACACTTGAGCTGGGGTGACCCAGGTGGACTGAGGCCTGCTCTAGATCCAGTCACCAAGCTGTGATAGACTCCAGAGGGTGGAGAATCTCCGCCTCCCCCTTCCCTCCTTCCCCTGGGCAACCCCATAGGTTAGCTTAGGGCTTCATAACATCCAGCATGGACCCCTTCACTTGCACTCTGGCGTCATAAAGTGAGCTTGCTCTTTAAGTCCAACTGAGAACTCCTGCTGAAGTTATTTCATTTGTTTGACCTCGGTTCCCTTGAATAAAATACGGGAATAATAACATCTACCTTATGGGGTTGTTTGGAGAATCAGTAAGACGACAACTGTTGGGGACTTGGGACAACTGTTGACATGTCCTTGTTGCTGTTGCTAGGCGCCGGACAGCCGGTCCGACTCCCAGTGACCCTACAGCACAGAGAGGAGCTGCCCCAGGGGCTCTTCCTGGCAGTCTTTCTCGTGTGGAACCAGCAGGCGGATGGAACTGCCGACCTTTTGGTCGCAGCTGAGCACTTAACCATTGTGCCACTAGGGTTCCTTGACAAAGAGGGCTCAGTAGACACCAATTGCATGAATGAATGTTCCTGGAGGTGCCAGTGCTGCCCCTGCTACCTGGTGCGCCCTGAGTGCCTGCCTGGTAGCCACTACAATGCCTTTGTACGATGATGGCCCAGGACTGAGCCCTATCACTCAGAGTGGCAGCTCTGCCAGGAGGCTGGTTCCAGTCACCCACTCATAGGATCGAACTCTTCGGAGCTTCTGGAACAAGAGCAGGCAAAATTTTCCTTTAGGTGGCAGATCATCATCATTGTACAATCGCATCCACCTTCCCGGACTCTTCCCCAGACTTTGGCTATCTCCCTCCGGTGAGGACGGGTCACAGCATGGGAATCTTCATCTGCAAGTAATGCTGGCCAATGCACAGGAGCAGAGGGTTTCAAAATGCCTCGCCAGGGAGGCTCTGTTTGAGCATCTCCCATCTGCCCCCTTGGCCTGCACTCAGAATGCCCTGCATGCCCCGAGCATCAGCCACCTTCCTCCCAGGGACTCTGTATGGGAAGGAGGGACAGCATGGGAAAAACTGAGAAAGTCCAAGTCTGACAGCTTGGTATATGACCCTGAGTCGGAGCCTCAGGTCTCCCTTTGCCCCAGGGTCATTGCAGCTATGACTACTGAGGAGCAGCCTTTGACTTTCAGCGGACAAGGAAGCTGCGTGTTTCAGAAGCATCTCCTCCAGGTACTGCTGCTGACCCGCCCCTTTGTTGAGTCTGCAGAGACTAATTATTCCAGGCCGGGTGGACGCGCAGGCCCTGCGTTCAAGAGATCCCAGTCCAGTAGCAAAGAGGCACGGGTGCAACTCACAGATTTCACAGAAGAGCGGTGAACACTTTGGCAGGCGTCCTGGTGGCACAATGGGGAAGCACTTGGCTTCTAACAGAAAAGTTTGCAAGTTGAGCCCACTCAGCAGCCCTGTGGGCGAAAAGCCCGCCAATCTGTTTCCTGTAAAAATGGCAGTTTCGAAAACCCCAGGGGCCATTCTGCTCTGTCCACGGGATCATGCTGAGCTAGAATCAACTCCGCGACCCCCAACAACAACCACAGCATGGGGAAGATGTCTAGACTTCAGAGTTTGCTTGTTCTCGGAGAGGCCTCCCACGAGCTTACCCAACGACTGCAGCAGCAGAAGGCAGCTGCACCACTGTGTAACTGCCCACACAAATGCCAGTTTCTCAGAGCCAGCCTCTCCACGGCTGGCTCGTGGCCTCCCTGTGGAGCCACCAGACAGGGAGCTCTGAAAGGAAAGTCCTCTCCCTGCCCCAGCCTCCACCTAACTCACTCTCTGCCTTGTTCCATAGCTCTCCACCATCATGGACATGCTGGAAGGCGCTTTCTATGGCCTGGACCTCTTGAAGCTGCATTCAGTCACCACCAAGCTGGTGGGGCGGGTGGATAAGTTGGAGGAGGTAAGGAAGAGTCTGGATTTCTGTATCCTTGTCAGGCCCCAAAGTGGATCTAACTTCTCGCGATATTAAGTTCACCCTTGAGAGACTTAACTCACTTTATTCATTGGAAAGGAAATAGGAGACATAAAATATTCACTCAAGAATCATGCCAAATTAGTTGTTGAGAATCCATGAAATACAAATACCATATATATGTGTATGTGTATGTGTATGTATGGAGCCTTGGTGGTATAGTGGGTTATGTGTTAGGCTGCTAACCACAGGTCACAATTCAAAACCACCAGCCTTTCTATAGGAGAAAGACAAGGTTTTCTACTCCCATAAAGAGCTGCAGTCTCAGAAACCCACAGGGGCAGTTCTACCCTGTCCTATAGGGTCACTATGAGCCAGAATTCACTCAACAGCAGTGAGAGTTTGTACGTGTATATGTGTATACACACTATATATAAGGAATATATTTCTTTTTTCACTTTGACTTCCAGGAAACTCAGTGTGAAATGAAATGACAAAGTTCAATAATTAACATCTTACCGCTGGTATGAGGGTGGAGTCATGTTCTTCCTGGGTATCTAGTTGCCCAGTTCTTGTTCTGGTTTTAATTCCAACTGTTCTGGTGCATGCCTTCGTGTGTGTGTGTGTGTGTGTGTGTGTGTGTGTGTGTGTGTGTGTGTGTAAGTACAAACTGTTACAAGTGCAAACAATCTGTGTAAATATAAATTACTATAATGCAAACACTCCTGTAACTACCACCCAGCCCAAGAAATAGAGCAACGTGAATACCCTCAGAGGGGCCCTCAAAGGAGCCCACAAGCCCTTTCCTGCCCGCCCGCCACCCCCAACCAAAAGAGTCACTAACCTGACTTTTGTATTAACTGTCTTTCTTGTTTTTCTTTAGATTTTTACTATCTCAGGGCATAGTCCTAAATCTAATCATTTCATCTAGTTTTGAAATGTGTAATAGCGGCACCTATGGAACATGCATGTGAGGTGGGGCGGGGTTACAGACATCTCGAATCTGCTTGGGAGTGAGGAGAGATGACTATTATTGCAGTGAGAGCCTTGTTTTTCTGAGTCGTTGGCAGGGTGCAGTCATACCACCTTTCTGTCACTCTTTATTAGTAAAGAGATTACAGTGTCCCTTCTCTGACAGGGTTCTGTTTTATGCAGGTTCCAGCTGGCGGCAAGGTTGACTGTGTTAGTAATTAATGCTGTCTCCTGGAAAAGGACTCAACCTTACCACCCTTGGCGGTGGTGATGGGCCAGGAAAGGAACTTTCCTGGATGAGATACCACTCTGTCCTGGTGGAGTCCCCGAGATAAGGACAGCTGGTGTCACCGTCTTCATTAGGGGTGTTGTGTAATAGTGGGACATAGACGTCATTATAGACATGACAGTCATGCTGATAGTAAGCTTTGTTGCTGTAACCCTTTAACATAGCGGTAAGAGCTAATTTAGTCACCAGAGAATCAATGATCATCATTTCTCCTTATTGGTAAGAGCCTTGTGGATTCCAGTTCCAGGGCTAATACGTGAAGCCATGGCTTGAGGAGATGTTGTTTCAAGTAGAAAAATTTTCTTTAGTCTTTAGAGTATTCCTATATGTGGTACATTAAATAATGGAATGACTATAAACCACTCAATATCCCTCATGAAGAAAAAAAACGGGGGGTGTTTAGAGTTCACCATGGAGGAGCTGAGGTTTCCTGATAGGTCATTAGTAGGTGTCTCACTTCCCTTGAGTCAGTCCTGATGATAGCGGCCCTATAGAGTTCTGAGACTGTAGCTCTTTACAGGAGTAGAAAGCCTCCTCTCGAGCCCACAGGCAGCTGATAATTTCAAACTGCTGACCTTGTGGTTAGCAGCTCACCAGGGCTCCTCTTCAGTAGGTGTAGAATGTGAAACAAAAATGGTAAGAGTCTCCACTTTGTGGCAAAAAGAGCACTAGCCTAGGAGTCAGGAGAAAAACAGCTTGGGACAGATCCCACCCGAGTCCAATTTTCTCCCCGTAAAATGGGAATTCCCGCTGAGATGGATTGACAGAGTAGCTGCAGCGATGAGCTCAAGCGTCACAACCCTTGTGAGGATGATGCAGGACCGGGTGTTTCATGCTGTTGTGCACAGGGTCAGCGTGAGCCTGACTCGATGGCACCTAACAACAACAACAACAAAGTAGGAATTGAGGCACCCTAAGGGCATGGTGATTAAACACTAACTGGAAGATTGGCACTGTGAACCTCTTAGCCAGTCCAAGGGGAAAGATGTGCCATTCTGCTTTGCTAAAGATTTACAACCTTGGAAACCTGACAGAGCAGTTCTGTTCTTAGAGGGTCGCCGTGAATTTGGATCAACTTCCTGGCAGCAGGTTTGGTTTAAAGTGGGAAGGTGTCCGTCTAGTGAGTAGGGTTGCTGAGGAGATACAAAACAAAACAAAGGCAAGCGCCAAACTCCAAGCCAACCTCACGTCCGTCAAGTGTGTTCCGACTCATAGCGACCCTATAAGACAGGTAGAACTACCCGTGTGGGCTTCCAAAATAATCTCGATGGGAGTAGAAAGCCTCCTCTTTTTCCCTTGGAGCAGCTGGTGGTTTCTAACTGCTGACCTTGTAGGAACACTCAGCACATAACAACTATGCCCCCAGATCTCCTTAAATGCAAATTAGTTGCTGTCAAATCGAATCTGATTCATGGGTAGTACTAGTATGTCAGAGTAATACTGAGCTCTCTCCCTAGTGTTTTCAATGGCTGATTTTTCAAAAGAAATTCTCTAGGCCTTTCTTCCAAGGTGTCTCTCAGTAGACTCAAGCCCCCACCCTTTTGGTAACAGCTGAACATATGAACTTCCCCCTTTAGGGAATCTCGCTGGGGTGAAAGGTGAGTTAACCATTATCAAAGTACTTGGAAACCGTTAACTAAAACAAGGCTTTTGGGTAATGACCAGGGACTAAGTGGGGCAAAATGTCTCATGTCGAGCAGAGATGTGTTGATGAAACCCTGCAGTTGTGACAATGAGTTACAGGACTCTCCTTCCACTCACAAACATGTTCCCAGCAAGCGAGCACCAGTTCCTTCTCCAACCACCCTAGAGGGCCTCCTCCAGAGGTGTCCTGATGTGTTTTCTGAATCTGACCATTTGCTCTGGCGTGGTTGGTAGGTTCACACCACTTCAGGTCTGATGAGAGAGCTCAGGGTTCTGGACCCCGGCTCTGCAAACAGGTCAAAAGGAAGATCCCTGAGAGAGCAGACCTGAGTTGAGTGAGTAGAATTGGCACCTTGAGTCTCCTTCTCCAGGGTCACCAGCCAAATGTGGGACTGGGAGTGGCCAACACCTTCCTAATACCAGTGGAGCGGAGCCTACCCACCCACTTTATGTGGACTTGGAACATCTCATGTTTGAAGCCACTTTCAGATCCTTTCAGATCAAAAGGGATCCAACAGTAGAAAATGCCTCTATTTCCCTTGGCTCCCCAAATACCTAAATTTGTGATGCCTTTTATCAGAAGATTGCATTTCTATAGCATCAAAGGGGAGACAGCCATCTCTTCTACCACCTGACCTTGGAAGCCATGTGATTGTCTTCTGGTGACCCCAGATCAGGCCCTCCGCCCCTGAGGAGGCCAGGGGTTGAGTGTTTCCTCCCTTGCCCACCAACTGAGCCTTTCCTGCTAACAAGAGATGGGCACGAGGGGGTGGAGGAGCGGCAGGATGGTATCTTGCAGTCACTGGGATTTTGCCAAAATAATCCCTTATATTTATATAGCATTTTACTTTTTTAAAAAAGCATTCCACAAAATGAAATTTTGTACAACAATATGTTTCTGCCATGTTGCAATGGGGGACTAAGTTTATTGATTTTTTTCTGCTGTCTAATATTTCATAGTGTAACTATACCAAAAATCAATTTATTCACTTCTCATTAGTGGGTTTTAGGGTGATCTCTATTATTATTAATTTTACTACTAGGAACAGGGCTTCCAGAAAACTCTTGTACATCTTCCCAGTGTGTGTGTGTGTCTGTGTACGTGTCTGTGTGTGTGTAGAGGGGGCATCAAAAATCGTGTGGAAAAATGGAATTAAAAGAAAATGAAAATTTCCTGTGGGGGGAAAAAAGCCCTCCACAAGCATTAACTGACTTGGTCCTATGGACAGGGCAGGTTGTGAGGTGCCAGAAAGTTTGGTGACTTGCCTGAGAGCTTAGTGCTGGGAACTGTAGGGCTGAGCTTGGGTATTTTAGTTCCTTGTCCCTATGATTTCCTTTGAATCATTGCTGTTGGCCTTGCGATCACTAGTTTTTCCACCAGAACCTAACACAGTAGCTCCTCCGAGGGTTTCTGGGCAGAATCATGGCTGTGTCCCATAAATCCAGCTCAGTAGGATCAAAGTCGACTTAGGGAAGGTCCCACCTAGGGAGACGTCCAGGCTCCTGTTACTCGGTCAGTGAGCGGTTTCCCCAATCCAGGCAACCCAAAGTGACAAGGTGGCTCTGTGGGTGACACCAGAGTCTTTAGGTCGGTCTCAGACTCTGGACCCCTGGAGCAGAGCACTGCTTCTCAGCTTGAGCCCCAGCCATTGTCTCCCTGTTTGTACCTGCTACTTCTGTCTGACTGTCTGGAGTTTGCAGTACTTTAAAAGGCAGAATGTAGGCACATAGATCTATTTCCCCATTCTCATATATAAATATCTTTGCATATGTACCTGTCTTTATCTAGACCTCTATAAATGTCCTGTGCCTCCCAACTCTTTCCTCTATTTCCCTTGACTTTCCTCCTGTCCCACTATCATGCTCAGTCCCCACCAGGGTTGGGCCTCCACTCAAGTACTCCCTCAATGCAAGAATACTTTCTTCTATTAAATTGGCATTCTATGATGCTCACCTTCCCGATACAACCGCTGAAGACAAAGCAGGTGAATAAGCAAATGTGGTGAAGAAAGCTGATGGTGCCTGGCTATCAAAAGATATAGCGCCTGGCGTCTTAAAAGCTTGAAGGTAAATAAGCGGCCATCTAGCTCAGAGAAATAAAGCTCACATGAAAGAACATATCAGCCTGTGTGATCACAAGGAGTCGAAGGGATCACTGAAGACAAATGGGTGCATAAGCAAATGTG
>NW_022111324.1:485460-522711 GCF_000313985.2 Echinops telfairi | reverse complement strand
TTGATGTATGTATGGATTGTGATAAGAGTTGTATGAGCTGCTAATAAAATGATTGAAAGGAAAAAGAAAAGGCAGAGTGTTAGATAATTGGGAAAAACCTGGCCTCTACAGACAGGCTCTGCAGAAGTGGAAGTGAGACATTGCTCCTGATCCTTGGATATTCTTAAATCCCCGGGGGAGGTCCTTGGAGGTCTGACAAGACAAAGGGGGTCAGATTGGAGGAGCATCTTGCCCCAAATAAGACCAGTATAAGCAGGCACACATGTGTACATCCACCTGGGGTACAGAGGGGGATGCAGAAATGGAAACTCCATTAGCACATGAAAGATGAAGGAAGGTGAGTGAAATGGCATCCGAACAATTCAGCATCTCAGCTTGGAAAATCAGCTGCAGGAGCTCTGCTCAGCGGAATGGGTTTTGTTAAACTGTGGTTTTATTTATGAAAAATAACATCCATAGGAAGAGTGCATAAGCAATGAATGTACAGTTTACCTCATTATGATAAAGCAAATGCATACACACACACCACCCAGCTAGAGAATTAGGGCAGCAACAGTGTCCCTAAGAGCCCCTCACATCTCCTTGGTCTAGTCGCACCGCCTCCCTGGAAGTAGCACTGTTCCATCTTTCATGTTAATCTTTCCCCTTACTCTCTGTTTTCAGTTTTAGCCTCCAAAGATGCATCCCTCAACACAACAATTTTCACTTATTTTTGTTCTTATAATATGTAGATAATATATAAATATTATATATATACATATATATATAAACTCTTACTGAGCATGTTGAGCTTCTTTCACTCAACTTTGTTTTTAATACTCACCTATGGTATTTCTGTCCTGCAGTTCATTATGATGTATAGCGCTCTATGTGTAACCATACCACAATGGACTTATCCTTCCTATTGATGATGAATAGGGGGGTTGTTTCAGTTCATGATTCATAACAGCCCCCATAAACATCCCTTTGTATATATATGTGTTTCTAGATATATAAAAATGTATCATGAATGCCTGAATTTTCCTATGCAATATAAATAAGAATAGAACCATTAAGTCATTAGATATGTTGACCTTCAACTTTAGGGAATATCGCTGAACTGTTTTCCAAAGCAGTAACAAGTTTACACTCCCTCCAACAGGGTGATAAAGTTGCTGTTGGCCCACATACATCTTCGCCAATGCTTGGTATTGTCAGACTTTCTAATTTCTCAGGAGGCTGTGTCATTTCACCGTATTCCAAGAATTAGACCCCTGAAAAACTTGCCTGTATACCTAGGGGAAGCCTGAAATCCCATGGACATAGGACTGGTCCAGGAAGAAGTAACACGTGAGGTGGTTGGCACCCTGATAACCTTTCACGTAGTGGACCCAGGCTGATCCTCTCTAGAGAGGAGGTGCAGGAAGTATGGGCGTGTGCTGGAGTCGGATGGGGGCAGTGTGCACACAACATGGACCTGAGATGGGAATTAGACCTCTAGAGGGAAACTCTTTAGCTTCCAGTGACTAAACAACTAGGCAATCAGTGACTCTGGCACTGATTTGGCTCAAGAAGGGACTTTCACCTTGAGCTCTGAATGCACCCGGAGTCCCAGAGGCTGGTAAGCTGCCCGGACCTAGAACTGGATTGTGAAGGCAGCGGAAGCAGAGGTATCGGGCACAACCCCTAGTACCACAGGTTGCTCCAGGACAGAACTATTAGCAAAGTAGAAACATAAGACCAACAGAGGGACAGCTCATTCAAAGGCTCTTCTAGTACCAAGGTCTCAGTTGCATGAATGCATTCGTAATACAGTTAATTTGCCTAAAATCTGCAAATCTTTCTGAAGAAATGCCCCACCCCCAGCTAGCTGCAGGGCACCCATAAACATCTAGACGTAGTTGAATCTGCTATGGCTTCCTACTTGATATATGTGTAGGTGTATGTCCGGAGCTCTTAAAACAGACATATGTATGCATACTTCCTGCCGTGGGATCCTGTAGCTGGCACCCTGCCACTGCTGGTGGCCTTTGGGAGTCTTCCCTTTCTCTGCTCACACCTGCCTGCTGGAGTTTGCAAACCCCGGTCCCCAGTGAGCACAGCTAAGCACAGGGAACCTTGAGTGTCAGCTGCAGCCTTCCCTCCGGATAACGGATAACGTAGCATCCAAGTCTGAGTTACAGGCTAGGAGAGGTTTCCCAGGCACGGCCCTCCCAGCACTGCGCCGCTGAGGGCTTCCCTTCTGAAGTCACAGGTGGGGTGGCCTGTGTGTTTCTGGTAAGCCCTGAATGAAGGCGCCTGACCCTGGGGGTAGGTATATCTTTTTCACTATGGAATAGGTAGCTGTGCAGGCCTGGCTGTGAGTTACAGAACCTGTATCCGCCAGTCGCCCCCTGCCGCCCTCCCTCCGCTGCCACCAACACACCCCAAATGCTCATTCCCTCTCCCTACCAGCACTGCTGTCACATCACCGCAGGTCAGGACACTCTCCTCAGGTGCAGCCTTAGAGGAGAGGGCGAGTCTGTCCGCCCTCAGTGTCCCTGCTGGTGAAAAGGGAGAGGGTTGGATGAAGTACTAAGAGCCGCATTGAGTTCTAAGTTTATGTAATTCTTTTATATCTGAATGCATTCACGCCAACGCACTGTCCTGGAGGAGTGGGGTTGGGGTCCTTCCAATCTCTTTCCTCACTGGGGAACGGCAGGTTTGATTCTTGGCTCAAGAGACTCAGATCTAAGAGTCAGCCCTCCACCTGCTGGCCTAAGAACAGCTTATGGGCTGTGGAGGGGGTAGTTTGTGGCCATATTTCAAGGGGGAATGTTACCCCTGAAATAGAAGTTCCCTGTCAGTGGCCTGGGACTTCGGGCATTTTGTTTGCGTGCCGCTCCTGCCAGGCTGTGGACTTCAGGAGGGCAGCCGGGGTCTAAGTCATCTCTGGCCTTTAGCCCAGCACCTGCTGTGGAATAGATTCTCAGCAGCTGGGTGGGTGGGTGGGAGAGTGAGTGAACACCACAGCTGGCAGCCTCTCTGAACCCAGGCCTGTCTCTGTGGTCGTGGGCAGAGGGATTGGGCCATTGGGAGAACCAGCTGCTTCCAGCTGATCCCCGTCCAGGTCTGTTCCCACAGGCTGGGGGAAGCTGCTGGCTGTGGGGTCTGCTCCAGGCCATCTGGTCCTCATTGTGTCCTGGAGCACCCAGACGGAGGAGAGCCGGCGAGCTGACAGGAATGCCCAGCCCACCCACCATGGTCCAGTTGCTCCCACTTCAGTCACACAGAGACTCCGTCCCCTCTGCTCTTGAGCTATGAGCTACTGGTGGAGCAGGACACCCACAGACCCTCTGCCCCAGACCCCTCAGGAATGAAGGTCTGGGTCACCCCACCAGGCAAAAAACCACAGCCAGCTGAGGTGCTTGCTGAGGGTAAAGGTAATACAGAATGGGTAGTAGAAGAAGGTAGTTCCAACTATCAGTTATGACCATGTGATCAATTTCAAAAGCAAGGTTTGTAATTGTCAGTGTATTTTCTTTTTATGTGCTTATTGCATATCTTTCCTTTGTTCATGTATGATGGATCAGATACAATTGGACTCTGTGTTTTCATTTATATGTATGGTAGATGTTTGATGATAAGTATAAGTGTGATTTCATTAATGTCCAGAAATTATATATGGCTAAAGAATTGTGTACAGGTGCCAAGTTGGCAAGGGGTAGATTGAGGTAGTTAGTTTATTGTGCCAACCTGGCCGATAAACACATGAGGGATTAATTGAAAGGCAGAAAGATAAATGGCTCGGTGAGGCTTGCCTTTTTAGTCAAATGTATTAGACAGGGTTCTCTAGAGAAACAAAACCAGAATGCTAATAATTTTATATGTATATCTATACAGATAGATATATAACATAAGAAATAAACAGTTAATTAAATTATAAAGTAGTACAAATGGCTCAGTGCAACTCACTCCCGTGAGACAGTTGTGAGACACTGGCAGTCAGTCCTTCAAGTCTTGAGGGCCGCTGGGTAGTCCTCTGTAGAGCAATTCAGGCTATCCGGCCACAGGCAGCAAACAGCAAGGCAGATCACCAACAGTCAGTCAGATGACAGTGTCCGACAGTCTCCAGCTCAAGAGACGTAAATTCCAGTGGTGTGGCGAAGGAGGTCTTGAAGGAACCTCAAACTACAGCGATACAGTTTATGGGTTAGGTGTCCCACAGGTAGTATACCTTGCAAATTGAGGCAGCGAACAAACAAGCAGCCCCACACTGGTCCAATGATCAAAGAGCAAGAGACAAAAAAGGCGAGGCTCGCCAAGCCATTTATCTCTCTGCCCTTCAATTAATCCCACATGTGTTTATTGGCCAGGTTGGCACAATAAACTAACTACCTCACCCTCCCAGGAAGCTTGCTGGGTATGGCCACCCATTCCTGCTGCTTGCTTTGGGGCCTGGGGTTTGGTGCAGCTAGCTACAGCCTAACTGACATGTGTCTGTGTTCGTTTTCTCATGAACACCAGGTTCTTGCCTTCCTCCTGCCCACCGGCATCAGCTTCAGCCACAGCCCTTCGCTGATCCTTTCCTTTCTACCTGCATAGCTGGTACTGAGATTCCCAAGGCTAGTCTTGACCCAGGTCCACTTGCACTGACTGTCCTAGTTGTCTGGTATGACTAGACCAGAAACACCCAGTGGATGGCCTTAGCAAACCAATTTATTCTCTTAGCATCTAGGAGGCTCGACATCCAAATTCGCATCAGTTCTAGGGAAATACTTTTACTCATTGTTGGCTCAGGCTTTGGGGTCCTTGTCTCTTTTCAAGAGACACATCTCCATGTGTCTTGGCATAGACTATCCCCTGGATCTAGGAGGTTCTCAACCCAGGGACCCTGAGTCCAAAGGAAGGACGACACTCCCTGCTCTTCTCTCGGTGGTTCTGAGGCTCCTGTGATCCCTGCTGGCTTGCTTAGTCCTTTTTGTGTCTCAGAAGAGATGAACTCAAGATATAACCCAATCCTGCAGCTGGTATCCTACCTTGTGGACATAACTGCATCGACTCCTGCCTCCTTAACATCACAGAGGTAAGAGTGAACAACTCCTAGGAGAATTTGTCAGTGTGGACTCAAAGTGACTCTACAGGACGGGGTAGAACTGCCCTGTGGGTTTCCGAGGCTGTAACTGTTTCCAGGAGTAGAAAGCCCTGTCTTTCTCCTGAGGGGTGGCTGGCGGTTTCTAACTGCCGACCTTGCGGCTAGCAGCCCAACGCAAAACCACTCTGCCACCACAGAATGGGGGATCATTACTTCCCAATGAGAATCATGGGGCAGCCAAGTTGACCCATATTTTGGGGGGCCCCCATTTAAGCCAGGTGCTGTGATCCAGGCATCACCTCATCCGTTCTCCACACCACGCCTGCTTGGGAAGGTGCCATGAGCCCTTTCTTTTTCTAACTCAGGCCTAGACAGCTTTCTTCACTGGCCTTATGGTTACATGACCGGGCTGGGGTGGGGCTGGGGCTATACCTGGCCCGCGGGGCCCAGCACCTGCACATCACACCCAGCCCTCCCCTGTGCTGGGGGAAAACAAGGCCAGGCAGTGCTGCCAGCAGCTCTACAGAGTGGTCATCTTGCCCACTAGGCCTGGTGATGTTGACTTAAGCCAGCGGTTCTCAATCTGTGGGTCGTGACCCCTTTAGTTGTCGAACAACCCTTTAACAGGGACCACCTAAGATCATCAGAAAACATATTGCCGATGGTCTAAGGAACCGAGACACCGCTCCTCTATCCATCTCCAGGTGGGTCCACCCACATGCAGAGACACCCACATATGAGTACCCGGTGTGAAGACTGTATTACCCATACTACACCATGCTTCAAGACAAAATTTCATTTATTTGTCATTAGAAATAAGTATTTCACAATATATAATTACATATTGTTTTGTGATTAATCACTATGCCTTAATGATGTTCAATTTATAACAATGAAAGTATATCCTGCATATCAGATAATTACATGATGATTCATAACAGTACCAAAATTACAGTTATGAAGTAGCAATGAAAATAATTTTATGGTTGGGGGGTCACCACAACCTGGCGAACTGTATTAAAGGGTTGTGGCATTAGGAAGTTTGAGAACCACTGACTTAAATCTTTATACGATGCCACGCAGGCACACCCACATTTGTCCAATAGCTGGACAAGGATGCATCTCTACACAGGGAGCCCATTCCTCTGGTCTACACCACCTGGTATTGTTAGCCCTTCGAGGCTTGATGAAGCTCTGACGTCTGTTCCGACCAGTGCTGGCTACCAGTGCAACTTCCACCTCCTCTCTGGAACCTGCCTCCCACCTCCTCTCTGGGACCTGCCTTGTTGGTCTGTGCCCTCCTGTCTGGCATCCAGCTAGACTACACTCAGCCCCCAATGCACAGCCGCATGCTCCTACAGTACATGGTGCTTGTGCTGTGAAGAACATCGCCCAGGGTCCTTAGTGCTGGCCTGTCTAAGGGCTCATGGCAGTTCCCAAATCTTCATTTGCCATGACGGCCATATTAGGCCATTTGTGCCAGGCTCTTCCTCCCTCCTCGTCTGGGCATCAGGATGCATGGCAAAGGTGGACAGGGTGCTGGCTTCTGCCAGATATGCCCTTCCCACCCCCACCCCCTTCCGTCACATTGCCAACTCTACCCACGAGTCCAGTTGTACATCCCATAAATGTCACCACGCAGCTGTCCCCGAGGAGAAGAACCTAAGGCATGAGGTCATGGTTCACCCTTCTGCCAGGGCAAGACTGGTCACCCTGTGTGGGCGGCATGCCCTGTGCCTCCTGAGAAGGCCTCACAAGAGGCCCAGGGTGAGGAAGACAACTGAAAGTAGGGGACTCCATAAGACCAGTGCCCCCAGGGCTGGATGTGGCTGGGAGATTGTGGGGATGGGGGCGGGAAGGAAAGCAGCCACTGCTGCCCAAGGACACCAGCAGGCCGGGCTATGCTGGCCGATGGGCTGATGCCACCACCAGCCTGGTGTTTATTCAGGCAGCAGGGAGGCTGTGCCACTCCTGGGAGAGGGATCAACTGCCCTGCTTCTCAGGGCTCGTAGCCCCAGGCTGTGGAGATGCAGACTGGAGGCTCTTCACTAGAACCAGAAAGGGGATTGGGAGATTTTAAAATCCGTGAGAAACCCCATGACCTGGGGGTGGGAAGCGCGGCAGGTGCGAATTCTATGGGGTCACCCCTTCTCCTCGCATGACTGTGCATAGCCAGTGCTGACTGGTTCAGGGCGCTCAGGAGCCAGGTGGGTTCTTGTTTTCATTCAGAAAGGGGTTTAGGTCAAGCCTTCAAGTTCACCCTTTGCCCACTGTGGGAGCCCTGGGTGATGCAGAGAGTTAAGCGCTCAGCTGCGGTTATGGATCGAATGGCATCTCTCTTCCCCGCCAATGTATTGTAAATCCTAAGCCCCCTGCCTGTGGAAGGAATCCCATTTGGGAGGCCTGGGTTCGGCTTGGCCACTTGTATGATTTTCTAACTTGGGTAAATCACATTCTCACTCGGCTCACCTGTGATATGAAGGGGTGTGTCCTGGGTCTGCCCAGCTATCACATTCTATGAAAAACAACAGCCAGGCATTTCTCCACCTGTGAACTCATCTCATCCCTGTAATAGCTCATAGAGTAAGCGCTCGTATGATGCCCGTTTCGCAGATGGGGAAACCAAAGCATGGGAGGTTGGCGTGATGGGCCCAAAGCCACAGATCTCATGATGAGCGCACTGAGATGCTGTCAGATGGTCCCTTCAAAATCCACGCTCTTTCCCATTGCACTGACTGTTCCTGACAGCCCCTAACAGGAGTGACTGCACACGCAGTCAGCCTGCTCATTCTGCGTAATCTTGAAACCAGATCTTTCTTTGGAGCGTCCCTGCTCACTGTGAATGCTGTGCAGTTTGGAAAAGGCAGGCTCGGCCTAGGCCCCGAGCAACACACCGATCCCTCCCAGGGTGGAATCTGGCACGCAGTGAGGCGCTGCAAGGGTGGCCTGGATGGGAGTTCTGGAGCCTGGTTCATTTTAACAAGCATCTCCAGGGCTCTTCTGGGCAGCCCCTAGAGCACCCCCCCCCCAAGTGTCCCCTGGAGCTGCAGTGTCTAGCTATCACACCATCCTGCATAATAACATGTCCACATGTCCTCTTGGACATGTGGCGCATCTCACCAGGCTGCAGGGCGGTGCCTGCCTTTGTCTGAGCTGCTACACCTGCCCGTCTGTTTTGTTAAAGGAGATGGAAAGCAAACACTTCCTGTGACTGACCTGCTTGCTTCATCTCCAGTAACTTTTCTTCCCCCTCCTTCTCGCCTCTGGGAACCAACGGGAAACTCTTCTCCATACATTGATGGATAGTTAGGAAAGTTTGAAGCCAGCCCATCATTTTATTTTTTACCTTTTTTTAATGTAACATGTATTTAAAATGCCACTAGAAAAGAAGGGTACATTGATTTCTTTGGTAGCCTGTTCTAAAATCGCTTCACGAACTCACCGAGTGGGAGAGTATTGGTTATGTCTCCACAGAATTGGGAGTGTGCCTGCAAACCCCACCATGGCGCACCAAATCTTGAGGGTAATATACCCATGTGGAGCAAAATGAAAAAAGGAAAAAATATCCCTCATTTCAATCCACATGTGCGAGGTACACATGGGTGGAATTTTTGTAAAGCTCTGAATCCCTGGATAAGGGCAGCCTGTTGAAAATGGCAGAAAAAGCCAGGAGGCCTGTAGGTGCAAAAGGTAAAACTACTCAGCAGTTAACCGAAAGGTTGGACGTTCAAATCCACTCCGAGGCACCTTGGAAGAAAGGCACCTTCTGACAAATCAGTCACTGGGAACCCTAATAGAGCCCAGGTCCACTCTGACACACCTGGGGTCACCATGGGCTGGAGGCCACTTCAAGGCACGGTTGGTTGGAAGGAGGTACTGGACAGTCTCCCCAACAATTGGGTGTACTAACTAGGGGGCTGCCTGGCGCCTAACCCCAGGCCTCAGCACGGAACTAGGCACACTGACGCTCCAACAGCCAGATGACTGGCTTCTCAGTCAGCTGTGTTCTGCCCATCCTCAGAGCACTCCAATAAATCGTTATTTTAAATCTTTCCTCAGGAAGTTTCTAGAAATCTCACCAAGGGAAACGAACAGATCAAAGAGGATATGGAAGAAATGCAGACCGAGATGAATAAGCGAGGCAAAGAGAACTGCTCTACTAATGTCTTAGACAGCATGCCAGACATCCGGGCAGCCCTGCAGAGAGACGCGGCCGCAGCCTATGCCCACCCAGAGGTAACACCCCACCACCACCCACCCTCACCCCCTGCCCCAGTGCCCCGCCTCTGATCCCAGATCCCGCAGGCCGGAGACCACGTCTCACCTGTGCACAGAGCTGTTCAGATCCCGGTCCTTCCATAGTCATTATACTGTTTCACCCATGTAGTCCAGAAAGGCTCAGTGAGTACAGATGCGGCCGGGACTCCAACCTGGCTCTCCGGAGATTTAGTCTCTGCCCATTTTGCCACCCGCCCCACCCCTGCACTTAGAGTGAGGAGGAGCTTACTGCTGTTTGTCAGGGGTCACGGCATAATGATTAATAGCACTGCCTCTGTGGGGTTCTGAGACTGTAACTCTTTACAGGGGTGGAAAGCCTCGTCTTTCTCCCACAGAGCGGCTGGTGGGATCGAAAAGCTGACCTTGCGGATCGTAGCCTAATACCTAACCTCTACACTACCAGGACTCCTGCCCCATTAATCAGGCACTTTCTGATTCACACTGCACTTTCATAACTGCAGTCTTCCCCCCGCTCAGAGATCAGTGGCCTCAAGTGAGAGATGAGGAAAGGGGTCCAGGTCAGGTCCCGGTGTCTCAGCTCTGCCAGGATGGAGTGGCCGGAGGCTCAGGCACTATCTTCTCACCAAGTTCTGCCCCTTGTCCCCCAGGTAGGGAGCAGATTCTGTATAACATGATTTGAGAGATGCTAAAAAGACCAATGTTTTAAAAGCCCCGCCCCTTCGAGTGCCTGTTTCATTTGGCCTCAGTTAGCACACTATGTTTATGCGCCGCTGGTGAAACATGCTTCCAGTGTGCTGGCTAGCTCCTACATGGATGTTCAAGAAACAGACACTAATTTGGGAGAGAACCCCAAAGCATGAAAAGGGACACAGTTCAAAATATTGAAGGCAGGGCTTGAAGAATGTAGGACGCTGTTAGCAAGGTAAGGCTGAGGAGAGGATTATAAAAGGGGCTTGGGGCCACTGGGGAGGGTAGCAGCATTAGAGAGGCCATGCTTCTTTGAGTGCCCTTGTGGCGCAGCGATTCAAGCACTCGGCTGCTAACCAAAAGGCCATTAGTCCAAACCTGTCATCTCCTCTGTAGAAGAAAGATGTGGCCATCCGCTCCCATGCAAATTAAATACAACCACCAAAAGACCCATTGCTTTCAAGTCTGACGCAGCAACCGTTTAGGACAGTACAGGGGCTCCCCGCCACCTCTCTCTCCGGCAGACCCCCTCCCATTAGCAGCCAACTGCTTACCGTGGCACCACCAGGGGCTCCCTTTTCATAAAGATGACAGCTTCAGGATGGCTATGGGCCAGTGCTACTCTGTCCTATAGGTCGCTGTGACTTGGGATCAATGATGACCCTGTGGTTGATTTGGCTTTTGCTGAACCTAGCTGGTTGCCGCAGGCTAGTGGTGGCCCGCTGAGCGGTGGCACGCTGGTTCTGGGGAGTGGGCACCCTCTGTCTCAGGCAGCAGGCGGGTGTGCGTTGAGCAGGGCCTGGGCCAGTCAGCTCCCCTGAGCTGGTTTCTCCATGTGAGAAATGACTGGGAAGCCTTGCTCTGAAGGACTGTGTGGCAGTGGCATTAGGCATTGGGGTAAGAGAGGTACTAAACAGGGCTGGGTACGTGTGCTTGGAATATCTGGGGAAAGAAACCCTTCACAGCGGTGCCAAGCGGCAGCAGCTGTGGGCTTGGGGAATCTTGGGCACACGTGTCCCACTGGCAAGATGGCAGACTGGCTAGGACTTTAAAGGCAACAAGCACTGGGACGATTGTGGGACCACCCTCCCCCAAATGCTACCCAAAAGCAAAATGATTCCAAACCATAAAATCAGTCTACAGAAGGCCAATCATTTTCTGGTTTTCCCCATGATGACTACTTTGATGGTTTGGGGAAATATCAGATTCCTTCAAAAATTATTTCTATACTCGCTACTGAGTGTGTGTTTAGTCTGCTTACGGGTCATGTCTGAGTGTTGAGCTCATACACTGAAGAATCAGAGGGCCTTGGGCTGCCAGGGACTGGGGGCCTCCACTCATCACACCTGGGCCCTCCATCTTACCGCAGCCCTGCTGGCATCCTCGCTCAGTCTGGCCAGCCGAGCAGGGCACCCGGGTGTGGGTCCCTGCCCTCTCTGACTTCCAGTTTCCCGGCCGGAGAAGCTGGAGGCTCCATCCATTGCCTTGATGACACATTATGTGGTGTGTTCAGGACCCAGTTCGGGTTTCCTGAGGGCAAACAGCAAACCAAATCACACACCCAAGCGTCTGTTCTCCTTGGTCAGCAGAGTCCTCTCCCCTCCTCAAGTGCCCATTTATCACAACCCACCCAGCCAGAGTGATGGGAGGGCAATGGGGGGAGGGGGCGGGTAGGCTGAGAAGGGGGATGTGCTGAAGGAGACCAGAGGGGAGGCTCTTCCTCTCCCTTTGTGTCCCCCCAGTCTCCCTGGTAAACCCTAGATGTTGAAAAGGAGGCCACTGGAGTGTATGGGCTTCAGCTGTTTATTTTCAGGGTTTTTGTAGCTGAGGTCAGGGGTTTCTCAAAACGGTGAGTGGCAATTTGTTGGAGGCTCTTCTCCAAGAAAGTCCCTGCCGGGGAGGGGGGGGGCGCTTGGCAAGGGGCTGTAGCGGCTGGGTTGGGAGTGGAGAGGGCAGGGGGTGTGCAGGAACATCAGGACACCAGTGGTTTAAGTCATACCCGAGACTTTGGATGAACAGAAAGGAAATCAGAGCTTGGTGGGGGCTCTGCCGCCCAATGAAGCTTGTCTCCAGTGGATCCAAGGAAATTATATGTTCTCTGGCAAAGGCTGCCCGTGGTCTTGCTCCATCTCCCTGGCTGGGAAAAAGAACTGCCGTCCCCGCCCATCCCTGAGAGCCTGGAATTAAAGACAGTTCCTGGGGTTTGCCACGAAGAAATGACAACTTGCTTTTGTGATGCAGAGGGAAAACAAGAGTCCATCAATTAAATACCCCTCGGCGTCTGCGTCCAGGGCTGTGGCCGGGGCCTCTTGTCAGCCTCCCAGGCAGCTCTGCCCTGTGGGAAGTGAGGGATCCCCAAGTCTGCTGGACAGTGGCCAGACCATGGCCCAAGGGATGTAGGCAAGTTTCTGATGGCCAGCCAGTCCCTGTGGACAGACAAGAGCAGAAACTCAGAAGGCAGGCAGTCCTGGAGCCACTGAAGAACGGTGTGATTTCAGAAGCACACCACTCAGTCACTTAATTGACTTTCATCAACCAAGTCACTAAATCATTCCAAGCCTTCCCGGGCAAATGCTGCTGTTGAGGCTGTCAATTTGTTTCTGGCTCAGCGAGCCCCTGCAACAGAGTAGACCTGCCCCGTAAGGTTTTCCTTCACCGTATCTGTATGCCAGGTTGCCAGGTCTTTCTGCCCCGAGCTGCGGGGTTAGCACCCAAGCACATAACTGTACCACCAGAGCCCCTGTCTATAAAATGGGGATAATGAAACTGACCTTGGCCAGATTCTTGTAAGGGTTAGCGTTACTAGAAGGAACCTGTCGGTCTACATAGTAGGTGCTTGTAAAATATCATCACCACCAACCACGTATCCCCCTCTACTACTAATCAAGGGCAGTTCACCACCAAGAATGGGAAATGGAGGGAGGGGCGGGAAGCAGGAGTAGAGGGCCTTCCAGGACACAGTCGGGCATGTCTGCGTGTTGCTTCTGGGCAATTCTTTGGTCCCTGGCAGAGGAGGCTGGCAGAAAGGTGCCCCCTGCCTTCCAGGAGCCAGCCACCACTATGCGCTGGTGGGGAAGGATGCTTGTGCAGGAGCTGTCATGTTTCCTGTGCCATCTGGACAGACTTGCTTGTCATGGGAAGTGAGTGGAGACTTGGGGGTGTGGTTGGGAAAGAGGAATCAGGATCGCTCGGGGCCAGATTTTAAAGGTCAAAACCAGTGCTGGGGTTTGGTTCCTCGTGTGCAACCTGAGGAAGTTGGCCTCTATCACAGGGTTTCTGCCAGCTAAAGGCCTGCTCTGCCCTTCCAGGCCCTGGGCATCCGGGGACAGAGGTTTTGTTCCCAAGTGGGCTCCGCTGCCTGGGGGATTTCCCCAAGGCCTAGATTCACAGCATTTGGGGGAGCTCCCCAGCAGCTCCTGGGAGAAGGGTTTTTTCCTCATGGCTTAGATGATGTCATGATTTTGTCATTTGACTCCTCCCAAGAGCAAGGTCAGGCACACAGCCCACAGGGCCCTGCACAGTTCCCTTAGGGAGCCACTCACTGCCTGGCAAGAGCTGAACCCGCTTATGGGGCCCCTGACTCTGAGCACAGCCAGCTCACAGGCCCTTTGCCCAAAGTCTTCTGCTCTTGAAGGTGGATAATGGTGACCTTGGGAAGGGGTGGGGGGTGGGGGCACCGGACAGGCCAAGGAAGGACCCAAAAACTGAGCCACACTGTGGACACAGAGGCCAATTCTTGGGCCGCTGTTCTGGGAACCACGTGACCAGAATACAGAAGCGTTCCCACTGAGCTCTCAAGACACCCAGACACCAGGTCGTGGGCTTGCCCATGAGAAGGCAGCGAAACGTTTCTGGGAAAGTGCATTTGTTTTTCAGTCCATTTCCCACGAGTCTTTTGAAGCTCTCTTGGATTGGAAAGCGCCGTTTGACTTGATGCAATTGCCAGTGTAGCCATTTCCCTGGGATTTGCTGCGATTGAGCAATTTAGGTGGGAACTAATTTTATCGCTCCTGTGGCAGATGAGGAGACGGAGGCCCAGAAACGCTACGTAAGAAGGTTTTGTCCCTGATAGAGACCCCATGTGACAGAACAGAACTGCCCCTGGGGTTTCTTGGCTGCGATCTTGATGGAAGCAGCTCTCCAGGCCTCTCTCCCTCAGAGCCACTGGGTGGGTTTGAACTGTCCCCTGGGGAGCCAGTGCGACGTAGCTGTTCTTATGAATGGCCTTGGTGGATCACGTACTGAGCTGCTCACCGCAGGATCGGGGGTTTGAACTCGTAGTCGCTCCTTGGGAGAGAGGCTGCCTGCTCCTGTAAAGATGTACTATCTCGGAAACCCATAGGGGCAGTTCTACTCTGTCCTATAGGGTCACTACGATCGATCGGAATGGACTCAGTGACTGTGTTTTCCCTCCAGCATTGCCAGCTTGACCACACCGCCCACGTGCAATGACCTCACCTTCCCTTGTGTCCCCTCTGGCTGCAGTATGAGGAGCGATTTCTGCAGGAAGAAACCGTGTCCCAGCAGATCAACTCCATCAAGTTCCTGCACACGAGGCCCCTGACCCCTCCGGAGGTGGTGAAGCCACAGCGGCCCCTGCAGAGACAGGTCCACCTGAGGGGCCGGCCTGCCTCTAAGCCTACAGTTATCCGGGGCATCACCTACTACAAAGCCAAGGACCCCGAGGAAGAGAACGACCTCGAAGAGCAGCGTGAGTTGGGGTCAGCAGAGATGCCCAGGAATCAGACAGGGAGGCTGTCACCATTTGGATGAGACTCTGGTGGGGACATGCTTCCTGCAAGCCACACCCCCTCCTGCAGTCCAGGGTGTGTGGTCCCTCAGAGCCAGTGCAGTCATCTCCGCCTGTGCCAAGCTACCTACCTGCCATCCATCCTTCTCGCTGCCTTTCCTCACAACCTGCTGAGTGGCCTTGGGCAAGTCACTGCCCTGGCCTTGTAGAAGACCATGGCAGAGGGGGGCTGAATGAGAAGGGGCTTCAGTGCCCTCCACTCTGGTCCTCCCCCTTGTAGATGAAGAATCTGAGGCTTGGAGGGGAAATGGCTTGCTCAGGGCTGGCCACCCTGTGGGCTCCTCCTGCCTGTTCCTCACTTCTAAGGGACTAGGCATCCGGTCCCAGGGCTCCTTTCATCTCCTTCCCCTTCTGTCACTGCCCTTCCTTTTTCACAGACATGGGCTACCCCTTTCCCATCATCCTTATCTTGTTTCCTTAACATTTGCTCTTCCGGTGTTGCTCTCTGCCCCCGACCCCCTCCCAGTCACCTGGCTAACTCTCTTGCCTGCTTTACGCCTCAGCTCTTATCTCTCCATCTTCAACCAGGACCATCCTGACCACTTACTGCTGCACACGTCCCTTCCTTCGGAGTTCTCTGGGCTCTCCTTCCGCTATGCTACAATGTTTTTCCCTTCCTAGTATCTTTAAGTGCACTCTCTCAGGGGCTTTCCAAAAAATTCATGACAATGCGGAATGGAAAGATCATGGAATTTCCCTAGAGACTTGTTGAAGCCTCCTCATATCTGTAGTTTAATCGCTCCCCTGCACGCAGATGTTCCTGTTGCTCACTGTTGCTGTGCATGATCCAGGCAGACCTGTTGAAGCAGTGGGTGACTAACTCCCTCCCAGCCATCAAGCTAATAGCCTTGACTCTGCAGCCTCTGAGATGCTACCAAGGGCACCTGGGTTGAGTACGGCTACAGCCTCCAGGGAATAGTTTCCTTCGACGCTTGCTCCGTCTCACATCCGCTTGTAGCCGCTGTCAGTCTTCGATCCCAGCTGGGTGGGCTCCACCTTTAAAGCAGGTGCCATGTTGTGTTCCCCACACCACAGGCCCGTGGTCATCTGGAAGTGGTTCAGGGCTACATACCGATCAGCCTGTGTTCCTTTTGCAGAGGACGACTTTTTCAGTGGTGAGAATGGGATGGATTTGCTGATCGAAGATCAGCTCCTGAGACACAAACACCTGTTGACCAGCACCACCCAGAGACCAGCAGCTGTGACAACTGACCAGAGCACTCCGACCATGGCCATGTCCTCAGCACCGCCACGGCCCTCCGCCTCAACGACCACTGACCCTACTCTCTCTGGGTCGGTCAGACAACTGTCAACAACACCCCGAGCCACCCCTGTATTTACAAACCCCACAGAGGAGGCAAACCTCACACCTTCTACTCCGTGGCCAGCGACCACCGTGGCACAGAACACTACCCAGCCATCTCCAACCTCAGCTCTCCCAGCAGTAGAGCCCGAGGATACATCTACGGAAGGTACCCCGATGGCCCCTGTGTCTCCCACCACAGGCAGCACAGACTCGCTGGAGAAAGATGCGACTGCTGGGCAGGGCACAAGCCTTGCCAGCCCCACCCTGAGCCCTGAGGAGGAAGATGACATCCGGAATGTCATAGGTGAGTCAATTCCACTTGATCTTGGGGTTCATCCTACAGTAACCTGAGCCCCTGAGCTCTGGGAGCAGGTAGGAAACAGAGGGAGGAGCTAGATGTTGACATTCCTTCATAAAGAAACCCAAAATGAAATGATGCCTTTCAACCAACAACAAGTGTTTAGTGTTTGAAGATGTTCAATCAACCTTAACCCCTAGGGTGATGTATCTGCCAGTGACAATGCAGGGAGCTTCTCCATGGATGAGAGAGCTTCCAAAAGTCCCGGAGAGAAGTCCATTCTTTGCTCATTCCATTTTTCCATGAATATTTTGAATTCCCATCATATACACATGTGGGTGACCAGCCCCCACAACTCAATGAGTCTTTGGGGCAGTTGTGTAATTGAAGGGTAAATTGGAGAAACATCAGAAAAGGCATGCAAGGGCTCACCTCTTTCGATGGCAGGATCAAGAGAGAGCTAATATATTCTCTCACAGGCTTGTTTAATCTCGGGCATGCAAACCACGTCATCCACATACCGAACAGGAAGGGATGCATTAGAGGAAAACACGTAACATGAAAGTACATACGTAACAAGATGGGTGGGTTCTAGAGTTAAGATGCCCTCAGTTGAAACTAGAAATTAGCTGATGACCCTTTCCTCTATGACCCTCTGTGTCGTCCTCTGCAGTAATGTGAACAAGCCACAAGGAGCCTTGGTGGCACAGTGATTCAGCAATCGACTGTAATGAAGGGTCCCCATGGGGGGAAATTCCCAATAATGGCAAAACGGGAAATAGGGCATAAGAGAGGCTTCAGGGCCAAAGCTCATGACCCCTGACCTGGGGGAAGCTGAGCAAGAGGCCAGAGGTGGAAACAGGAGTCTTCTTTCGTTTCCTTCTGAGCACACTGACCACAGAGAAGAAGGCTGATTCTTTAGTACACGAATCATTGAGTTCCTGAAGCTATGGGTCCTGCTCAATTTCCACAGCATTCCCTAGGGTCTGAGCAGTGGCCCCCTACCTCGGTACCAGCTGTGAAGGACCTCCGTAGTGTGCTCTTTGGAACACAACCCTTAAGCCCAGCACTCCACCTCCCCTCTCCTGTGGAGTGAGCCCCTAAGGCTCCTCATATCTCCACAACTTCAGCTGCACTGCAGCCTGGCCCCTCTGCAGGTGCTGCAGTCCTGTTAGGGAGGCCCCACAGCCCTGGCATGTCCACAGCCTGGGAACCTCACCCATCAATGACCTCCTTGCCACAGGTGGCGTTCTCTGCTGTCTCCATAGCCTCCCTCCCCTGGGTGTGGCCAGCGGCAAGTCTTTCTGGTGCAACTCCCCACCTGCACCCTTCTGGGCTCGGTCAGGTCTCTGCCTCCTTCCGGTGGCCTTGCTGAGATGCTGATGCCCCGTAGCAGGGTACATGCTATGCTGCTAGCCTGACTGTATTTGGTTTAACTAGAACGGCATCACCATGTGGAATCTGGAGTTAAGCTTCTGTTTCAAAATACCCTTTTTTCCCAGAACTAATGGCACTCTTGCCTCTACTGCAAAAAACCACAGGGACATGGGCCCACATGTAGTGTTTTCTTGAAAGACGGAGGGGGTGGCAACATGGCTGGCCTGTGAAAATAGGCTGAGCGAAATGTCAGTCTCAGCAGGACAAATGGGGGATGATTTCGCTTATGTCAAATGTGCATATATACAGAACCCCAAAATTAGTAGTGGTCATCAGGGTTGGATGGAGCCTGGTAGTGCGGCGGGTTAAGCATTGGGCTATGAACCAAAAGGTCAGTGGTTGGATCCCACCCGCCGTCCTGAGGGAGAACAATGTGAGAACCGGCTTTGGTAAAGACTTACAGCTTCGAAAGTACTGCAGAGTAGGATTCCTCTGTCCTGTAGGGACCCTGAGAGGCAGAACTGACCTGATGGCAGGGAGATTTGGGCTTGGGCGGTGGAGGGTTTTGTCAGCGGGCTTTGCACTTACGCCGATACTGGCTTCACGGTTTGGAAAAGAAGATAATAGCCGCACAATTTCAATGTAGACAGTGCTGCTAAATTGTACGTATAGAAGTCGTCTAATTGACACAGGGGCAGGGATGGGATTCAGATAATTCAATGACAATTTCCCTGCTCTAATGACGATATCAAGTATTAAAAGGTGACAGACATACTGAAAGGTAGTTTGTTATTTCATTGAGTTAATACTTAAATAAGAACAATAAAAGAGGTTCAAAAAATTAGATTGTTCTAAGAATTTTAAAATACTGATGAAAAGTATTAAATACCTGACAAAAGTAATAAAACTGTTATTTAAGCTATTTCCGTGTTGCTCCTTGATTGGCATCCTCACTTGCAATATCCTTCACTTTTATCCCAGCATCCTCGGCTGTGTGATCTACCCTTACCCATCTTTTCACTGTAGGATTGGACCCCATTCCTTTAAAAGGAGGGCAGTTAGACCATAGGCAGTATGTGGCCTGTGTTGGAAACAGGCAAGATATCTCTTCTCTGAACACATTCTGCTCATCTTTGGAACCCCTCCCACTTCTCCCGAGCTCACAGCGACTGTGCGCACAATGTTTCAGCTCTTTGAACACTTTCAGGAAGTGCGTCGTTCACTCACAGTATCTTGTGGGAATCTGGGGCGTCACAAAGCTGAAGGGCATGACAGCGTGGCACCTCTGGTTGTCTGGCAATTTCTCTCTTTACGTGCTGTGTGTGTTTCCTGAAGCCACAAATGTCAGTGCTTACACATGTAGCAGTTCCTCAGAAGTATAAGGAGTTTTATGCGATGACCAAACACATATTCTGAACAGAGTTCCATCTGATTTGCTGATGGCCACGGATGGCTGGACATGATGTGAACGTTCAAGAAGAGCGAGGAGTGCAAATACGTGATTTCCACTTTGGTCGACTGCCCACCTCAGAGAGGACCCTGATTACAAGTGCCATGTTAGCCACAAGTTCACCAAAGTCAACAAAATATTAGGGAACAGTCCTACCAAAGTGGCGTGAGCCGGCTGAATCCCACCACTGCACAAGACCAGCTCTCCCCTGTCCTGTAGGGTCACGATGACTTCATGGCCTGAATGAGGGTTTCGGGAGTTGGTTTTTTGTGGTCCAGGTTTTCACCACTATTTCAAAAATTGAAAGGGAGGTCGGCCGGCTTGCTTCGAGAATAAGGATGGTCTGGCAGTTCCGGAGATGTGGAATTTGGGCAAGTTTAGTTTGTTTTCAGGGCTCATTTATAATCCTTTATCACTGTCAGGTGGCACCCTCAGGCTGGTGGGTGGGATTTCCCTCGGGGACCTCCTCTGGAGCCCCGCCCCTTCCCTGCCAACTTGTCCGCCCCATCATTTCGATCAGCCGCTGCCACTTGGCTGAAAGAGACCCAGGATGCTGACTCACTGCGCTCCGAGTCGTTGCTGTTTGAAATATCCGTCAGCGTTGACTTTGAGCTGTTTAAGATGTGGTTTTAAATGGGGCTGTTTTTAAAAGGAACACTGGATCGCAGGTTTCCAGGCCTGGTTTTTGTCTCTGGGTGTCCTCGGGGATCCATGAAATTCTCAGGGCCGTTTTAAAGCAGAGTCCGTTTGGGTTTGTGCTGGGTCTTGAAGACAAGACATCTGGCTCTAGGATGGCTCTAGGATGGGGCAAGGAGATGGTGACAGCGAGGGAGCCAGGCTGTGAGAGGAAGGGTCCACGCTCCTTGTGGTGGTGGTGGTGGTGGTGGTGGTGGTAGGGGTCCTCAGACCACTGCCTAGGAACGCAGCCATGTGGCCAAGGCTTTGCAGAGTGCACACTAATGAGGGCAGTCACGGCCTCTGTTTTTGTTTTGTTTTGTTTTTAATAGAAGAGGCTGGTTTGGGGCAAGGAGTGGGAAGAGCGGACAAAGAGGAGTGTCAGGATTGCGGCGATTCCAGAGTGAGCCAGTCTCAGACTTGAATCTAGGAAAGATCATGATCTGTGAAGGTCTTCCCCACAACACACTGCACCTCAGACCACCCCCACCTCTCCCACCCCCTCACCCCACCCCGGCGGCCAGCCCACTCTGGGTGTGAGCTGGCGCCCCGCCTGTCCCTGTTGGGAGGCAAGTCTGCTGAGGCAGCCTGAGGAAAGTGAGGCCACCGACAGAGGAGGGAGAAATGCTTCCCAGAGCCGCCTCAGTGCCCAGACTCGGGACCCAGAAAGTTCTGGTTGGCCGCCCTGCCACTAGACCAGCACCCCCCCACCCCCCCCACACACACACCTCACAAGCATGAAGCCACTCTGTCCTTTTGCAGGCTCATCTAATCCTATCCCTGTAAACCACTTGGGAATTTGGCTGTTTTACAGCACAGGGCCAAGGGACCCTGTGACGGAGTGGTCACGCACAGGGTTGTTACCCAGGCCGTCAGCTGCTCCCCGGGAGAACGTCTCCAAACCCACGGGGCAGTTCTACCCTGGCCTTCAGGGTCGCTAGGAGTTAGGATTGACTCGATGGCAGTTGAGCGTGTGATATGGGACAAATTAGTTCCTCGGAAGTGGATAAGACACAATAAAGCCCCGGCCTCTTCTGTCAGGCTAACAAGTCCTGGCCTCCGCCCGCCCAGCACTTCTTTGGGCTGTGAAGATCTGAGTGTGTGAGCCAAGTCAGCATTGGCATCGGATAGGCACTCACTATGAGGAGGTCCCCAGGGGGTGCAAATGGTTAGCATGCTTGGCTGCCCCCCTAAAAGCAGAAGTTTGGAGTTTACCCAGAGGTGACTCAGAAGAAAGGCCTGGTGATCTGCCCAACCCCCCCCCACACACACACACAAAAAAAACCAACAACCCCAGCCCTTGAGAACTCTGTGGAGCACACTTCTCCTCTGACACACACAAGCACAAATTGGAAGCCTCTGGAAGGCAACCCGGCAGGGGTGCTAATGGTGGCAGTGGAGCTGTGCATGGGCCAGTGCAGGTATGTCAGTGCTAACCCTGCAGATCCATCTGCATGGGAGCACGCGCTCCCTGGGCAGCGGGAGACACCCCCCACCCCCCACCCCCGAGGCAGAGAGGACAGCGTGTGTCCAGGTGGATGTGGTAGTGAGAAGGAATTCCTCAGGATTAGCAAGGGATGTGTGCTGCATGGAATTCTGGGATACAACGGCAGGGCCCAGTTTCAAAGGGATGAGGAGTCAGGACCTGATTCTCAAAGTGACAGATTCTCAAAGCAGAGACATACTGAAGAGACGTGCTGGGTGCTGGCAATGGGCAGGCGCTGCAGGGGTTGGGCGTGCCCTTCCCTGGAGACAAGTGTGTAAATACACTTGCAGCTCAGAGGGGTGAGCACTGTGGTGGAGCCATGTGTCAGGGCCACAGTGTGGGGAGCGGGGACCTTCAGCAGCCAGAGATTCTCTTCGGAAGTGCTGCTGACCCAGCTGACTGGACAGTGGAGGCAGAGGGGGCAGGTGGCACAGCACACAGAAGGACCAGAGCCAACGAAAGCACCCGAGGAAGGAGCCCGGCCAGGGCTGGCTACATGTTGGGTGGAGCTCAGGGCCCGATGAAAACGCGGGCTCCAAGCTCACACAGCCTGCAAAGGGACCGTGAGCGCCTTCTTCCGTCTCCATGGCCTCTCATTCGACGTGCCATGGTGGTTTTTTATCCGCTCTTCCTTGCCACTGTCATTCGCTCAAGTGCCATCAAGTTGATTCCGAGGCATAGCAGCCTTATAGGACCATAGTGGAACGGCCCCTGGGGGGTTCCGAGACTGGCTCGTTAGGGGAGCAAGAAGCCTCATCTTTCTCCTGCAGAGCAGCTGGTAGTTTTGAACTGTTAATCTTGTGTTTAACAGCCTTACACATAACCTACTCTGGCACCAGAGAGAGCTCTTTTGTAGGTAAAGATAAAAATTTTAATTTTATTCTTCCTGTTGCATCGTGCCAATTAGATGGCGTAACGCAAACATAAAAGCATTTGTGTATCAAACTGATGAAAAGGCCCAGTGTCTCAGCTCCTACATCCACATACGTTTTGTTCTTACCAGAACAGTGAAATCACCGCAGAACACTAACTCAACTGGTCTTTCTTGAGCACACATTCCACCAACAGTCTCGACCGTCGGCTTCCTGACAAGGAGAGACCGAAAGGAAAGAGAATTCCAGATTTTCAGACGTTCCCTTGTCTTCTCTGCCATGTCCAGCCTTCGTGGGTGGCAGACACAAGGAAGGAGTCGACCGATGGTGCACACAGTGTATGCTCTCATCGATGTCCTCTGGGGTCGTCAGGTCCCCCGTAGAGGAAGCAGTGTGCTTACATTGTATTCTCTTCACTCACTGCCAACGAGCAGATTGATGTTCTAAGGAGGACCCAAACTCAAACCAATCACACGGCCATCAAGTCAGTTCCAGCTCATCTAGAGAGTCTACCCTTCAGGACAGGGAAGAACGGTCCCTGTGGATCCCAAGGTTATCATTCTCTACGTGAGCAGAAAGCCTCATCTCTCTCCCCCTCAAAGTGACTGGTGGATTTGAACTGATGACTTTGTGGTTAGGAACCCATGCTTAACCTGCTACACCACCGGGGCTCCTTGCTAAGGGGGAGAGCCCATCTTTTCAGACCTTGCTGACCTCTGCAGCAGGGCCAGGTTAGCTCCAGCACTCCTGAATTTCAATGAGCTCCACCCAGAAAGTGCGCGGGGTTGGTCAGATCCATCAGCCCCGTATCTCCAGCATCTGGGCTTGAGGGAAAAGCTTAGATGAATCGCAGGCTGCGCTGTCTCTTCTCTTTGGCCTGCCTCTCCGCTTCCTCTCATGACTCTTGACGAGCAATCAACTTGGAGAGTTTTCTCTCAAAGGCTGCCGGTTTGCTGTCAAGCGGGCAAGCAGCTGGCAGGCCCAGCGTCTAAGGCTGTGAAGACGGGCTGGGCCTCCTGGCTTTCTAATCCTTGTCCTTGTCTTATCCTTGTCAAATGCGCTGAGGTCACACTCATCTTCCCTGCCTTGTCCTCTTTGTGCTGAGGCACGTGGAGAGCGGCGCCGAGGTCCTGGCTACGCAGACTGCCAGGCTACAAGCTGGGATGGCCTGCTTCCTGCAGACAAAAGGACATTGGCACCGAGCCGAGGCACTGACTCCATCTGTGTTACTATACTGATTTTACAGTTAGCAGCCCAATGGTTAACCCGCAGCCCACCTCCCCCCTTGACCTCAGGTCTCCTTGGCCCCACAGCATAATGAAAAGGAAATTCAAACTGGATTAAGGGCCTAGATATGTAAACTAAAACCATAAAATTCATAGAACAAGCAAAGGACAAGGCTTTGGGCTTAGGTGACCAGATTTTAACATTGGTAAAGCGGGACACCATTGATAAAACTCATATCCTGGCGAAATAGCCACATGGCGGCCGAAAACCATATACCCTAGCTTGTCGTGTATTCTTTCCAAAAATTGGGATTTTTTTAAAATGCCGCTGGACGCAGGAAAAAATGTTAAAAATTGGAACTGTCCCGCCAAAAGCGGGATGTCTGGTCACCTTACTTTAGGCCTTAGCTTTCAAGAATGGAGTATCTAATAACAGAAGCATATGCAGCAAAAGATGAAACAAATAGGAGCTCATTTAAAAAAAATTGATAACTGTTGCTCATTGAAACACTACTAGATAAGTGAAAAGATAAGCTACTGACTGAGGGAATGTATGTCTTTGGAGACAACGTTTCTGACAAGATAAATAGGAAACAACAGAATCATAGAATGGGCAATGGACTTGAATGGAGATTTCATCAAATGGAACATTCAAGTATCTAACTGAAGACATGAAAAGATATCCAATGTCAATAGCCAGAGAAGTGCAAATAAAAACCACAATGAGCTACCAGCTCACTCCCACTAGGATGGCTAAGGCTTCACAATAATAACCCATGTTGGTGAGAAGGTGGGGAGATTGAGACCCTTGTCCTTTGCTGATGGGAATGCAAAATGTTACAGCCGCAGTGTGACGCGGTGTGACGCATTCTCCGAAAACACCAATAAAACCCAAAATTAGAACTACCATATGACCCGACAATTCCACTCCTGTGTATATACTCAGAAGACTTGAGAGCAGAACCTCAAAGAGATGTGTACGCCGATGTTCATGGTAGCATTACTTAGAGTAGCCAAAAGGTGGGAACCATTGAGATGCCGATCAACAGACGAATGGACAAACACAATGTGGCATATTCATACAACGGAATGCTACTCAGCCAGTTGGGGAAATGAAGTCTTGATGGATGGAGCCTTGAAGAGATCATGCTGAGTGAAATAAGTCGGTCACAAAGGGACATATATTGAATGATCTCATTTATTTAAGAAGGCAGAAAAGGACAAATATCTAGAAACCAAAGTTTATCCGTGGTTACCAGCAGTGGAAAGGCAGGAGGAAAGGGGGAATTAACAGTAATGAAAAGTTGAATAAAAGTAGGGTTTTGTGGGCAGTTATTGTAATTCTCCTTAATATGTTATGCATCTGTCAACAGTGGGGTGATAGGAGGCGAGGAAGATGAAGAAGAAGAGCTGCTGATGCAGCTTTCTGGGTTCTTGCTTTCGAGGTTTAGGGTCATAGTTTTGTGAGACAACCCGGTTAAATGGCCTAATCGCATGCCGAGTGCTCCTGTTCTCCTAGTTCATTGCATAGTGTCTGGAGTTGTAAAAGCCTAGCAGTAGCAGAGAGGAGGCTGGAGGCCAGGTGAATTAGGATACTCCAGTCTATTAAAGCCAACCAAACAGTTTAGACTCCAGGGAGGGGAGCCAGCAACATTTTAGGGGTGGCCTTTATTCAACTGCATTTTCCCAACATAACCACTGACCTCTTCTCCATCAGGAAGGTGCAAGGACACCCTCTCCACGATCACCGGGCCAACCACCCAGAACACATATGGACAGAATGAAGGGGCCTGGATGAAGGACCCGCTGGCTAAGGATGAGCGTATTTATGTGACCAATTACTATTACGGCAACACCCTGGTGGAGTTCCGGAACCTGGAAAACTTCAAACAAGGTATGACTTAGGGCGTCACCTCAGAGGCTGCTTCTCATCATGGCTGACCCATGACCTGGCCTCTTTGGTGGGGATGGTGGGTGACAACAGTAAAGATCTTCTGATGGTGAAAGACTTTCCTTGGTGGTGACAGGTCCCCCTCTGCCCCTCCTTCCGGCCCAGGGATATGGGAAGGCCTGAAGTTCAGCCCAGAAGGCAGAAGAGCAGCTCAATAGCAGTGAAACATCTAACTTTCTTTTTTTTTTTTAAACATTTTATTAGGGGCTCATACAACTGTTATCCCAATCCATACACACATCAATTGTGTAAAGCGTATTTGTACATCATTTCTCAAAACATTTTCTCTCCATTTAAACCCCCGACATTAGGTCCTCATTTTTCCCCTCCCTCCCCGCTCCCCTCTCCCACATGAGCCCTTGATAGTTTATAAATGGGTATTTTGTCATATCTTGCCCTGTCCGACTTCTCCCTTCACCCACTTTTCGGTTGTCTGCATGTAGCCCATGACCATGTTTTCAAGCCACACTTACTACAGTGATGCAGATGAGGACGCTACAGCTTAGAACCGTCAAGCCATATGTTACGCAAAACTAGAAAATAAGCTCAAGACACCCACCGAGGCCTCCAGACTAGGCTGCCCATCACCAGGCCAGCAGGGGGTTCATGTGGCATTGCCCTTTAATGTCCTGCCTTCTCACACCCCACAGGTCGCTGGAGCAATTCCTACAAGCTCCCGTACAACTGGATCGGCACAGGGCATGTGGTGTACAATGGTGCCTTCTACTACAACCGGGCCTTCACCCGCAACATCATTAAGTACGACCTGAAGCAACGCTACGTGGCTGCCTGGGCCATGCTCCATGACGTGGCCTATGAGGAGGCCACTTCCTGGAGGTGGCAGGGCCACTCCAACGTGGACTTTGCTGTGGATGAGAACGGCCTGTGGCTCATCTACCCCGCCCTGGATGATGAGGGCTTCAGCCAGGAGGTCATCATCCTGAGCAAGCTCAATGCCGTGGACCTGAGCATGCAGAAGGAGACCACATGGCGGACGGGGCTCCGGCGAAACTTCTACGGCAACTGCTTTGTCATCTGTGGGGTGCTGTACGCTGTGGACAGCTATAACCAGAGGAACGCCAACATCTCCTATGCCTTCGACACCCACACCAACACGCAGATTGTCCCCAGGCTTCTGTTTGAAAATGAATATTCCTATACCACTCAGATAGACTATAACCCCAAGGACCGCTTGCTCTATGCCTGGGACAATGGCCACCAGGTCACCTACCATGTCATCTTTGCCTACTGACAGCCCACTCCCCGTGCACAAAAGCTGCAGAGGGGCCACTAGCACCTTGTGTGTGTGTATGTGTGTGTGTGTGTGTGTGTGTGCATGTGTGTGTGCACGCGCGCAGAGGGTATGTGCTGTGGAAAATATTATTTTGTCTAATATTGCAAATGGTAACATGACAGGTTGGATCTATTTTTTTTTTAACATGGATTGTAGATCAATCCATACGTGTATGTGCTGGTCTCATTCTCCTTCCTAGTTTATATTTTTGTGCAAATGGACTTCTCCTTCTGAGCAGTGACCACCTTCCTTCTAATCCAACCCCTCCAGCTCCCAGCTCACAACTCTTGAAAAGGTTTCTTCAGTGGGTCTTGCAGGCAGACAACACCGTGAGTCTGGGGGATGGGGGTGGGAGGTGGAGAAGGAGGCAAGAAAGAAGTACTAAGGGGAGGGGAGAAAGAGTTTTATGTGTTGGAGAAGTTTTTAAAACCCAGAAAAAAACAAAACTTTTTTTTTAATAAAGAAAAAACTTAAAATCACTTACAGATGCTTTCTCACTGGTATACCTGGCCGTATGTTTTGTGTTGTCTTAATTAATGTTCCCTATTTTACGTCTCTGGGTTCCAATCTATTGCAATAGAAACACAGAACTCATGGACAAAATTCACAATTAAAGGGTTTATTGAGGAAGTTAACAAGTATAATGCCAGTGAGAAATGCTCAGGATACAGTTGTTTATTAGGACACGTTACAAAGTTCTTTCCTGTCTACTAATAAATGCCCAAAGGGGCATACCACTGCACTGGAAGCTTTCCACCGAGGCATTCAGTTTAAGCTCCATGGGTTAGCAAACCCAGCTCCCTGAACCACATGCCCAGAGGCACCCTATTCCAATAAGCCTCACCCCAAAGGCGTTCAGCTCCTCTCCTGTGGGCCGGCCACCAATCAAGTGCCCAGAAGCACCCCACTCCACAAGCCAGCATCCTGCACAAAAGCACTCGGCTTTCCTTGCTCCACGGGCAGGGAAGTCCACTCCTCTGTTCCCATTCTCTGGTCCTGTTTCTGCGACGGCTCTTCTGATGTTGTAGCTGGATCCAGGAGATTCTCTGCACAGGGATCTCAGGTCGAGGACACACTCCACTCCTGGCTCTTGCTGGTAGTGAGATTCCACCCTCTGCTTCTCAGGGGGCTCATTTTATATGCAGCAGGATGGCATTTCAGGGAATCCTGTTTCCAATTCTCACAGGCAAAGCTTGTATCCCCCCCCCCCCCCGCCAACCCACTTCCTACCAGACCAATGCAGGGAAAGGTCGTTTGGTGGGAGTCGAGGCTTTGGCTAGGAGAGCCACATTCCATAATTCACTGCCCCGGTCTGCTTGGTCCAGTGGTGTTGCCTGCAGTTTGTTCTGGGCTTTCAGCTGCTTCCAAGGAGCCTCCCCCCTGCCCTCCTTCTGTGTGTGGGAGGTAGAATGAGTTCACCCCTGTGCTCTCTTTAGCTCTGTGATATTGACCCTTTTCTCTCCCACCATCACACGCCACCTTCCTTGCTCGTTTTTTCAGGCCATTCACCTGAGAGGCATTAACCTGCTTATTCCCTAGTCCAACTTAGCATGGCCTCGAGTCAGGCCCCGTACACATTTCCTGTGGTTGCTGTGAGCAGTTAACACAGGCTGGATATGCTGAAAGCAAGAGAACGTTGTTTGCTTGTTCTCTGTTGGTTCCGGAGACAGCCGTCCAAATCAGTATCACTGAGCCACAAATCAGGGGGTGACAGGCTCAAATTCCCTCTCAAGCCAGCTCCTAACAGCTGTTCTCAACCTGTGGGTGTCAACCCATTTGGGGGGCGGTCGAATGACCCTTTCACAGGGGTCGCCCAATTCACAACAGTAGCAAGATTACAGTTATGAAGTAGCAACGAAAATAATGTTATGGTTTTGTGGGGGGGGGCTACCACATGAGGAGCTGCATTAAAGGGTCGTGGCATTAGGAAGGTTGAGAACCACTGTCCTAGAGGCTACCGGCATTCCTTTTGTTGTGACTTGTCACTCAAACTCTGCCTCCGCCATTGCATTGCCTCTGCCTCTCCTGGGTGCATCTGTGCCCAAACTCTCTCTGGCTCTGTCCTATGAGGACACCTGTAATAGCACTTAGGGCCCCACTCAAAGGAGGATTCTACCCTGTCCTAGACAGTCCCTATGAGTCGGCATCGACTCAATGGCAGTGAGTTTCATTTGGGGGGATATTTTTGTTTTGTTTTTAATCATCTTGGATAATCCCTCCATCACAAGATCTTTAATTTAATCAGATATGCAAAGACCTTGTTTTCCAAATGAATATTTACAGGGACCACGGCTCAGATCCATTCAGCACATGATGGTCACTGCTGACAACCCCAAGCTACCATTTCCGGAACTCCTTTCCATCAAGTTGCTCCTGACTCATGGAACGCCTCGGGGACACAGTTGAATCTGGCTCCCTGGGGCTCTCTCTGGCTGTCACCCTGACAGAGCAGAACCAGAGCGGAACTCACTGCGAGCAAATCAGTCCCGACTCACAGCAACCCTGCAGGCTGGAAGTAACTGCCCCGTTGGCTTCTGAGACTGTAACTCTTTATGGGAGTAGAAAGCCTCCTCTTTGTCCTCTGGGCGGCTGGTGTTTTCAAACCACTGACCATGAGGTTGGCAGCCCAACACCTAACCAGGATGCTACCAGGGCTCCTACCGCAGCAAACTGCCTCATTTTTCTTTTGTGGGGGCTGCTGGTAAGATCGAACAGTTAACCTTTTGGTTAGCAGCTGAGCACTTAGTCATCGCATCACCAGGGTGCCTTCGTCCTTCCTTAAGCTTACTCTAGTTCCCTCTTCCTTCTGTCTTCTCTCTCCCTTGTCTTACATTCGCCCTGGCCTACAATCCTCTCCCTTACCTCAGTCTGCACATCCAGCCAACTAGATGTTCTTTCGCCAACCAGAGAAGGCCTGACCCTCACACGGGCCTGAGGGGATGCTCAAGGAATGGGCAGACCGGGCCCTCACAAGGAAGGGTGAGACGTGTGTGGTGCCTGGCATCCAGAGAGTGCTTCCCTCCACCTTAGACAAACTCGTGGACAGGAATTCTGAGCAATCCTCTCGAGTTGGTGGGAGGAGGGCACAAGCCGGCGATGGATGGTGTGGGGAAATGAGCAGACAGGCACCTACCTCCATTCAGGGAGCAGCTGCTGCTTGGGGATCCCCCCGCTTTTCCCATTCAATCCCTGCAGTGCTTGCAGCTGCCCACGTGAGTGGGCGACTTCACATTTCCTAGTGTTCACATATTTCAAATTTCAGACATTTCCAAATAGCAAATACCCAAATGTCTTCCCTTCGTATCAGGGCTGTTGGGGTCAAATTCTCCTCAGCAGGTTCCAGGGCCTTTCTGGCTGGGTGGCAGTGAGGGTTAGAGGTCAGGAGGCAGTGATTCAGAGCTCCAAAAGAAGGCTGGTGGATGAAAGTGGCAGTGGAACTGCTATGTCCAGAGGGGGGGCCAGCAGTGCCCCGCCAAAGCCCTGGAAACGGAAGCAGGCACCCTGGCAGGGCAGGGCTGCTCTGAGGGCTGGCCTAAGCAGCCAGGGGACCACTGATGGGGACCAGAAAGCACATGGTATGGGAAGTTTCTTTCTCGATCTTTCATCTGCCCATCTAAAATGACAGATTACAATTTCTAGACCTGGGCCAGGCTTGGGGCCTACCGCCCTCGATGCCAGTGGCCACTGCCAGAAGTTCGGTCCTTCCCCCAGCTGTTTTGTGCCGCTGTCCAGGGCCTCCACCGTTCCCTTTCTCCGGGTCTCTGATTAGCAGCCTGGGGCTGGGCCAGCCCTCTGTGTCCAGAAAGGCCTTAGAGCTCGAGGTTCCAGGGTAGGCTGGACCGTGGGAATTGGTCTCAGGAGTCAGCACCCAAGGCCAGCCCTTGGACAGGCCCGAGCTCACACACAGAACAGTTGGGTCTTGGCAGGGAGTGTGGGTGGAGGGTCCCAGCACACAGGCTACGCCATGGACAGCCAGAACCAGGGCTGGGAAGCCTGACGGCGACAAGGACCAAGCACGGACCAGAAAGGCAGCACTGCCTAAGCCCCCACAGCTCCTCACCCCACGGCTTCGTGGGGTCAGCATGTGGGTGACTGGAAGATCAGTTTTCCGGCTGTAGCTCTTCCAATCTCCTCCAGCTCTGTCCTGCAGAGCCCACACATCCTGACTCTGGTGTGGGAGGCACGTCGTCGGGGCTCCAAGAGCAAGAACTCCGGGGTGGGGGTGGGGGTGAGGGGGGAGAGTCAGCTCCTCCTGTGAACTCATTGCCTCCTTGAGCCAGTAGTATAATAGTTACTAGTTGGGCTGCTACCCGCAAGATCAGCAGTTCAAATTCACCAGTGCTCTGCAAGAGAAAGATGGGGCTTTCTACTCTCTGAAAAATATTAGTCTTGGAAACCTACAGGGGTAATTCTATTTTGTCCTATAGGCTCTCTATGAGCCGACATCGGCTCCATGGCAGTGAGATTGGTTTTGGTGGCGTCGGGCCAGGTGAGAAGTGGCACCACAGATGCCCCTCACTCCCAGGAAGGAATCAGCAGGAGGAAGGGGTCGCTGGGGTGTGTAGCGGGAGTGAGGGCAAGCCAAAAACTCGGTTGTCGGAAATCATTTTTCCAAGCACACCCAGACTTCTCCAAGGAGCTTTCTCGTCACGGAAGTAAATTTGGGAAACATCAAGGCCAGAGAATGCATTTCTCAAGAGGCTAAAGAAGAGGAAGGAGAGCCAGGTGTGTTCCACCCAAGGCCCAGGACCTGACCTTTCAGACTTCTTCTCTCGCCTGTACAACCAGGGTTTTCCCCCAGCTCTCTTACAGTGTTGTGACTGGGACTTCTCCAAGCTTTATAACCCCTGGCCAAACCTAGAGCATTCTAATTGCTGGATACTGATGGGAAAAACATGTACTTAAAAAAAAAAACAAAAAACCACCACACCTTTAAAAGTACTTCCCAAGTGTATAATTTTAAAAATCATGAAAATAATGATGCCTTCCATTCTTTTTGCATTTAATAGGTGTATGCATTCTTTCAGGAAATATTCCTGGAACCACAAAACAAGGCAAGTCCTGCCCTCGGGAAGTTTATCTTCCAACTGCAGTGGGAGATGAGAAACACATTTCTGTAGTATGCCAGCAGGGCGCACCTGGTGGTCGGATGCTAAGCTCTTAGTCAGCAGTTCAAACCGAGCCTTCCCCACCGGTTCACGCTGGGTCAACCCTACTGAGACCTTGCATTTTCACTCCAGGTGGACTGAATCAACAATCTACATTTTAAACAAGATTCCCCAGGTGATTCTTATGGTTAAAGAAAACAATAAGGAGCCCATCTGCCATTAGATCAATGCTGACTCACAGTGACTCCACAGGACAGGATAGAACTGCACCCCTGCATCCCTAAGACTAACTTTTGACAGGATTCGAAAGCCTCATCTTTTCTGCCTTGGAGTTTTGAATTGTGGACCTTGTGGTTAGTAACCCAATATGGAACCATAGCTGGGCACCTGGAAACTCAGTGTTTTTTAGGGACATCCTGTGCCCTAGTGCAAAAGCCGTGTAGGACTGTGGGTTAGGCGTTGGTTTACTAACCATAAGGTTGCTGGTTCAAACCCAACAGCAGCTCTGCAGGAGAAAGATGAGGCTATCTGCTCCCATAGAAATTTGACTCGGTGGCAGTACGTGGTGTGTGTTTGTTTTGTTTTGTGTTTTTTTTTTCAGTCAAATTTGCAGATCTGAAATGAGTGAACCATGAGGATCAACCATACCTGTCAACCACCCAGCCCACTGCTTAGTGTATGTGGTGGCATGCTACTTTCCAAGGCACCTGAACACAATGGGGTGATGATAGCAGGCAGGTGGCCTTCAACTGCTACCACTCACAACCTGGGAAAAGAGGGTGCTTGATGTACGAATCCATCTCCAGGGCCTGAGTCTTCCACCTTCTGGCTCCCCCACAGGAATTGGTGTGACCTTGGGTAAAGGACATAACCTTTCCAAACTTGGCTGTCATCTGTAGTGTGGGGAAAGAACCAACCTGCCCACGTGGGATAGGAGCCCTGGAGACCTAGTGGGTTCTGCCTTGGGCTGCTTACCACGAGGTCAGTAGTTCAAAACCAGGCAATCTCTAGGAGAAAGATGAGGTTTTCTACTCCTATAAAGAGTTACAGTCTCCGAAATCCACGGGGGGCAGTTCTACTCTGTTCTACCCAGTTATCCTGGGTCAGAATCAACTCATTGGCAATGAGATTGAGGTTTTTCTGGAGCCCATGTGGAGAGGAAGGCAATACAAGTAAAATGAAGCAAAAACACTGGCCATTTTCACTGCCTAAAGTAAATTTCTTAGTTTTGTTCCCCTGCCCAGGCCCTTCTCTGGACACCCCTAATGATCTGGGGCCCCTTGAGACAAACTTGAGAGTCCTCCATCATAGCTTAGCTACCAAGACCTCAGATGTTCCTCCCCTTCCACAGTCGGTCACTAAGCAATGGACTCAAGTGGGGAAAACCCAGTTCTGCCTTGCCTGGCTGGATCCTCTTGGACAGGCACTTAACTTCTCTGAACTTCATTTTCCTCTTTAAAATGTAGTAACAGCCTTATAGGTTGTTTGAGGATTTAATGAAATAACCTATTAAGCACAATGTAAACAGTCATTTGATATTTTTGTTTTAATTTTGAAAACAGAGTCATTCAAAGAAGTAGAAAAGTAAAATGAATCTGCCATCATCCCACCACCAAGCTTCAACAATCATTAATATTTCATTGTTGTTATACGTGTGCTTCAGGTGATCTAAAACACTTTTTGTTGTTAATTAAAGTACAGACATCATGGCATTTTTACCCAAATAGTTCAGAAAGTATCCCTCAAAATAAGGACATCTCCTAACTAACTTCGCACTACTGTTATAAATAAAACCTTCGAAGGATAAATTTGTATGTGAACTCATTAGCTTTATTTTTCAGTTCATGACCAGAGAACGACTAGTCTGGAAGTCAGATCGAAGTTCCAGAGAAAAGAAAACTTCCAGGATATAATACGGGGAACAGCACTGAAGATACAGACCAGGGAGAGTGGTGGGTCCCACACAGGTGGGAACGAAGAGGGAAAGAGAGAGAGAGAGAACCTCATCAGGGGCCACTAAGCCCTGAGGATGATATCCGTGCTTGGAGCAGCCAATGCACAGAAAGGGTCCTAGGGTGAGCCTCACCACCCTCACTGGCCCATAGCATGCAGGGGACAGCACTGGAGACACTGTGCAGAATGTGTGCCCGGTCTGCCCTGCGCACAGCGGGGTGAAACGTGAAGGGAGTGCGACAGGGCAGCAAGGGGAGCAAAGTAACCAGGTCCCCGAGGAATCCTGAAAACAGACTTCTGACTCGGGGCACCGGGCTTGGTACCTCATCAGACCACAGGAAAACCCTCATAAGGGTCAGCAGACAGACCTGGATCTATCCGTTATTTTTGTGTTTTGTTTTTCCCCCCTCTCTCCCTATGTCTATCTATATAAGATAGGCAGAACAAACAATCCTGAGGAGAAAACAAGGGGACTGGTGGTCCTGGAGGTAATGGGAGAGGACGGGGGTAGGGTGGGGGGAGCCAACAAACTCAGGAACGAGGGAACGAGAGATCTAAAAATATTGGCGAAGAGGCCTGGTGCGGTTTGATCAATTGTAGTGCATCCAAGAGGAATTGCTGAGAGCCGAGTGGAGGGTGAGCATGATAGTGAGACAGGAGGAAGGTGAAAGGAAATAGAGGAAAGAAGTAGGAAGCAAAAGCTATTTATAGAGGTATAACTATAAGCATGTATATATGAAATATATTCATTTATATTGAAAGGGATAGAGGCCAATGTACATATATTTATATGTTAAGTATTAAGATAGCAGGCACAGATGGACTTTGGGCCTCTACTCAAGGCCAACCTAAACACAAGAACACTTTGTTCTGATAACCTTGCACTCTTTGATATTCAACTTCCCAAGTGATTGCTGAAGACAAATGGGTGCATAAGCAAATGTGGTGAAGAAAGCAGATGGTGCTTGGCTATCAAACGATATAGCATCTGGGGTCTTAAAGGCTTGAAGTGAAACAAGCAGCCATCTAGCAGGGAAGCAAATAAGTCCACACGGAAGAAGCACACCAGTCTGTGTGATCATGAGATGTCGACGGGATCAAATATCAGGTATCAAAAGTTCCAAAACAAACAACTATTTCAGTGGTTCTCAACCTTCCTAATGCTGCGACCCTTTAATACAATTCCTCGTTTTGTGGTGACCCCCCGACCATAAAATTATTTTCATTTCTACTTCATAACTGTAATTTTGCTACTGTTGTGAATCGGGCGACCCCTGTGAAAGGGCCGTTCAACCCCCAAAGGGGTCGTGACCCTCAGGTTGAGAACCGCTGAACTATATTGATGGGAATGAGGGGGTTTGGAGTGGAGACCCAAAGCCCATGTGTAGACAATTGCATATCCCCCAAAGAAGGGTTATAAGGAAGGGATAATTCAACCAAGGTGCAGGAGAGCACCGATGAAACACACATCATTACTCTAGTTCCTGAATGCTTCCTCCCCCGACTACAGCCATGACCCAGTTTTACCTTACAAATCTGGCTAGACCAGAGAACACATTGGTATAGATAAGAGCTCTCGACATGTGGAATTCAGGATGATAAACCCCTCAGGAACAGTAGTGGGCGTAGTGATATCATGAGTGTAGGGGGTTTGGTCGGGGAGGGAGAGAAAGAGGAACCCATCACAAGGTTGGACATATAGCCCAACCCCTAGGGGGGTGAATAACAGAAATGTGGATGAAGGGAGACAACGGATAGTGTAAGACACAAAATAACAACAATAATATATAATTGATCAAGGATTCATGAGGGAGGGGATAAAAAAGAGGAGCTAATACCAAGGGCTCAAGTAGAAAAAATGTTTTGGAAATGTTAATGGCAACATATGTACAAGTGAGCTTAATGCAATTGAATGAAGGATTGCCATAAGACTTGTAAGAGCCCCCCAATAAAATGATTCATTAAAAAAAAAGAACACTTCCAGCCATTCTCATACCCACCCTATTCATATTGCCATGGAAACAGGGCAGAACAGGGTTACCATGATAACAAAAACCAGACCAAATTCATTACTTCCTAATGGATTTTGACTCCTTGCCACACCCATTTACCCTGAAACACAGCTTTTAGTCAGACCCTGTATTTTCTGTTGCCTGAAACAGAATGAATTCCACAAAAGTTTCCTACAGAAAACTATCCTATTATCAAGTAGCAAGATGATTTGACTTAAAGGTAACTTTTAAGAGATGATATTCTTTAAGACTCAAGGTTTAAAAGGACAACTAAGGGCAAATGGTCTAGGTGGGGCACCCCACTCCATAAGAGCTCAGAAATCTGGATTCCAGAATTAAATAATTTCTCACTAATATCCACCTAACAAGATGAACCGTGAATCATTAAAAGCAATAGCACAATCCCCAATTGTCTCAAAAATACCTTGTGCAGTTGGGTCTTTGAATCAAGGTCAATCAAAAATCACACATTGATGGTATTACCTCTTCTAGCCCATGTTACATTATTCAGTGCAGCCAGCCCAATTTTCTTTACTTTATGCAGTCTCTGTGGACTTTTTATAACGTACTTCGTTGCTCAGAGGTAACCAGGTTGAATGTGAATGTGACTTGGAAGGGCCAGGTAACGGAGAATCTTCTCTTCTTTGCCTGATTATTAGTGACCAAAAGGCTGGACTACATGATTAGTCAGCATAGACCTCCTCGGACTGGCCACACACTTAAACGTAATGTTCTGTGTACTTGCTCATGGTCAGCAATGGTTTCTCATGGTTATCCTGAAACCTGAGTTAATGTAAAACATCTGAATGTGACTCCCGCAAGGTGTGAATTCCAAAGTAAAAGTACATATCCTCTACATATTCTGATTTCAAGCAGGACGCCTTCAAGACAGCCTGTTCTGCAGTCAGCCTCCTTGCTGGTGTCACCGTCTAAAACACTGCATTTCTTGTCCTTCCTCTTCTAACTTGGAGTCAGTGGTTGGCTCAGCTACTCCAGGGTATGAACCTTTATTAGTGGTAACACTCTTTCCCCCCCATCATTTTATTGGGGACTCGTACAACTCTTATCACAATCCATCCTTCCATCCATTGTGTCAAGCACATTTGTACATTTGTTGCCATCATCATTCTCAAAACATTTGCTTTCTACTTGAGCCCTTGGCATCAGTTCCCCTCCCTCCCCGCTCCCTGAATATTTTATTCTTTCTTTTCTTAATCATTTTGTTGGAGGCTCATACAATACCTATCACAATCCATATATACATCCATTGTGTCAGGCACATTTGTACATGTGTTGCCATCATCATTCTCAAAACATTTGCTTTCTACTTGAGCCCTTGGCATCAGTTCCTCATTTTCCCCTCCCTCCCTGTTCGCCCCTCCCTCATGAACCCTTGATAATTTATAAGTCATTATTATTTTGTCATATCTTACACTGTCCAATGTCTCCCTTCA
>NW_022111324.1:482201-484103 GCF_000313985.2 Echinops telfairi | reverse complement strand
AACTAACTCAGCCTTCATTTGGGTTTCAGTATTTCCTCTCAGTTACATTGCCCTTGCTCAAGCCCTACCAGGTCTCCTACACCTTCCTCACTGCCAATTTTGGACTACTTGTTGTTCCCTTATCCCTGAATTTATTGAAACCACTTCCTCCCCAACCCTTCCCATGTCCCCCCAGAACCATCAGTCTGGTTGATTTCTCCTCCAGATTGTTTATCCAGGTATGCTCCCTTCTTGATTTGCTCCGTTTTGGGGGGTTCAGACCACGATGCTTCCCTACTGTGTGACCCCAGAAATGTGTGGAGACTCAGATTAATCGGGTCCCACTGTAAACCATGGCCTTCTGTGAATCATCAAGTCCATTCTGACTCACAGCCACCCTCTAAGGCAAGTCGAACTGCCCTTGTGGGTTTTCAAGGCTGTCATTCTTTACAGGAGTAGAACGCCTCATCCTTCTCCCTTGGAGCAGCTGGTGATTTTGAACTGCTGACCTTGATGTTAGCAGACCAACATGTAACCCATTATACCATCACGGCTCTTCTATAAACCTGGTGCTCAGAATTTAGGCTTTAGTACCAAACTCACTGCCATCAATTCAATGCCAACCCATAGTGACCCTGTAGGACAAGGCAGAGAGATAACCCTGTGTGTTTCTGAGACTAGCTCTTTATGGGAATAGAAAGCCCCATCTTTCTTCCTGGTGGTACCAAACTGCTAATCTGTAGATCACAGTCAAATTCAAAACCACTATGCCACCAATATACAGAAAAGCACTCACACAAAGTACTAGGGAACTTCCTGGATCTGCCCTTCATGATTTACCAAACATAGCCAATCTAGTAGCCTGTTGAAAGCTGCAATTATGTACATAATCCAGTCACGACCCTCCCCCCAGCCCCTCCTGTGACATGAAGCATCGACCTGCCACCAGTCATGATCTTGTGAGGATGTCCTTTGTTCTCTGTCACCTATAGTGAACACCTGCGAGGGATCCAGTGGATCCCATCAGTCTCTCTACGAGGTACATGCAGATTATTTCTCTTCTTTGGATCATTGTTTTTCTCTTTATCATGCTTTAGGCTTAATCAGAGGGTCTCTAGAAAACATTTTTTAATCTGGGGTCTTACTCCCTAGCACATGTCTGGGTTGTAAATCTCAAGCTAATTTCCCTCTGAATCAGTGGCCTCTTGCCACTGCAACGAAACATCACCAAGCAGGTGACTTTAAACAACAGAAGTGTGCTGTCTCACACTGCTGGGGGCGTGCAGTCTGAACTCAGGGCAACGACAAGTCCAAGTTGTCCTGTGTGCTCCAGGGAAAGATCCTTGCAGTCTCTTTTCCTTCCCAGTAGCCCCGGGCACTTCTCCGTGGCCCTTGGCTTGCAGAGGTGCCAGGCTCTACAGTAAGTCGGAAAGCATTGCTATGAAATCAGACAGCTTTCTTCAACAAAAAGATCGAAACATGAAGCTATTGTTTCTCAGCACATCTTCCATCTAGGTCTAAAGGTACCATTTCCATTTCAAGGCCTTCCCTGAAGACTTCTGCACTCTTCAGTTTATACCAGGCCAAAATGGCAGCTTTAATATTTGGGGGGAACTCCAATTGTGCTCCTTTTCAATGTTGAGTCTGAGGAACAAAAAGTAGTCTCCAGGGGCAACGTTAGCGCTGTTGGGTGAACGGAGGAAAGTTTTTCAATGAAATTCTCAGACAATGACCCTTGCTGCTGTTGTCTCTATTAAGGGTTTTTACCAGGGAGAAGCAGAGCCAATTCACTGACTCCAAGTTAAGAAGAGAGAGAAGTTTATCCAAAAGTAGACACCAGTTTAATAGAATAAAGTGCTCTTGCATTGAGGGAATACTTAAGTAGAGGCCCAATGTCCATCTGCTACCTTAATACTAAACCTA
>NW_022111324.1:452001-481643 GCF_000313985.2 Echinops telfairi | reverse complement strand
GAAAGCTGATGGTGCCCGGCTATCAAAAGATATAGCGTCTGGGGTCTTAGAGGCTTGAAGATAAACAAGTGGCCATCTAACTGAGAAGCAACAAAGCCCACATGGAAGAACCACACCAGCCTGTGTGACCATGAGGTATCAATAGGATCAGGTATCAGGTATCAAAGGCCCAGAGCAAAAAATCATAATGTGAATGAGGGGGGAAGTTCAGAGTGGAAGCCCAAAGCCCATCTGTAGGCATTTGGACATCCTCTTACAGAAGGGTCGTGGGGAGAAGATGGGCCAGTCAGGGTGCAGTATAGCACCGATAAAACATACAGCTTTCCTCTGGTTCTTTAATGGTTCCTCCCCCTACTATCATGACCCTAATTCTACCTTAAAATCTGGCTAGACCAGAGCATGTACATGGGTACAGCTAAGAGCTGGGAACACAGGGAATACAGGACAGATAAACTCCTCAGGACCAATATTGAGTGTAGCCATACCAGGAGGGTAAGGGTAAGGTGGGGAGAGAAAGGGGGAAGTGATCACAATGACCCTCTCACAGGGGGATGGACGACAGACAAGGGGGTAAAAGCAGACATTGGACAGTCCAAAACATGAAAAAATAATAGTAATTTATAATTATCAAGGGTTCATGAGAGAGGGAGGGAAAAGGAAGGGAAAAAACAAGGAGCGGATCCCAAGGGCTCAAGTAGAAAGAAAATGGTTTGAAAATGATGATGGCAACAAATGTACAAATGTGCTCGACACAATGAATGCATGTATGGATTGTGATAAGAGTTGTATGATCCCCCAATAAAATGATTTATTTTTTAAAAGTAGACAACAGCAAGAAGAGCCACAGCAATGAAATTGTTTTTGATGGGGTCACACATGTTCTCAGAAGACATAGAAGTGACACACTTGTCACTTGGGAATTCTCGTCCGAGGGAATCACATGCAGATGTTCGGTATTAGCTCAGGTTTCAGGACAGTCTCAGGCTTTCTCTTTGACTAACAAGACAGCAGGAATTAGTTCTTTTTGGAATGATTCTTAGAGTTATCGGGAGGCTCTTTCAAGAAACATCATGTTTGCCCCTCTCAATGTCTATTAAATCGACCTCTCAATGAGTCAGAATGCATACTGTTACAGTGAAACCAAATAAATTAATTCAAAGTTCAAAAACAGTTCAAACTGGGGACACATCTGATCCCACAAAGGGAAATCAAATGCTCCAAATGGTGACATAACAGAGGCATATTTTATGAGGTAAAGTCAAGGTCTAAAGGTACGATATTCGGACTGGAGGTTGCAAGATCAGGGAAGCTGGAGGCAGGACAATACAAAGGGGGTGGGGGTGGGAGGGCTTGACAGTGATTGGTTGGACATACACATATGTGCTATTCGGATTCATTTAAATACATGGCTAAGGAGAGCTTTACAGGGTAGTCAGTCACAAGGTAAATTATCTTGCAACATTTCCGGAGGACTGCTCAGGGGGATTTCTGAGAAGAGTCTTGGGTCAAGCCCTCCTATAAGTTCCATATCTTCAGTTTAACCACAATCCCATTCTTGGTCCACAGAAAAGTTTCACACGTTATTTTCCACACAAAGCCTGACGAAGGAATCCCCAATCTTTTCATTTTGTTGAAAGGCAGCCAGTCAGTCCATTTTAGATCCTTTTAGATCCTTCCAAATGAAAGTCAGTCAGCAGGTCTTCCGTGACCCCAAATCACACGGAACACAGAACAAGCTTCTTCTTTTATATAGAGAAATAATTTTATTGGGGCCTCTTACAGCTCTTATAACAATCCATCCATCAATTGTATAAGCACATGGGTTGCCACCATCCTTTTCACAATATTTTATTTCTACTTGAGCCCTTGTTATCAGATCCTCTCCTCCCTCCCTCCACCCTACCCCCTGTTAACAAGCTTCTAGGTGAGATCTACCAGTTCTCTTCCCTTTGCCTTGAGGTAAAAGGCAGGCCCACCCCATTCATAGGACTCATCCCAAAACTCTTCTCAGAGAAATCCTCTTTAAACATCCTCTTACAAAAATAAAGTCCAAGTCTCCATCATTTTTAGACTCGTAATGTGAATGCAGAGTTTGGAAGCCTCTATCCATTCCCTGGCATCTCCTTGGTGAATTCAGGCTGTGTTCTGGCCCCACCTTTGGAAGGTGCACCCATTGGCTCCTAGCCTTCAGCTGAAATTCCCATTTTCACATCCTATAATTCCTGAGTCGTTCCCTACAGGATTGGAACTGACTCGATGCCAGAGAGGTCTTGGTCTCTTCCCCTAGAATGCCGTCCTAGCCGCTATATTGCTTCTTAACACCTTAGACTGTCTTCAAGATCCAGCTCAGACAAAGCTTTGTCCAATTCTCCACTTTCAACTCCACACAGAACCGAGTGCCTTCAGCCTTTTAGTGCATTTGTGAACAGGCTTCGTCTCCTCCAGGAGGTTTCTCTCTCTCCTAGTGGGCAGAGCAGGTTCCTGAGTCACCGGGGATTCTTGTGGTAACTTCACCAGGGATTTGCTGAATAAATAGATGAGGGAATGGTTTGGGGCCACATAAAATTTGAGCTCAAGTCAGCAAATTCACAAGCGGGGATCTGACTGAATTCACAGGTCTGTCAGGCTGTGCTCCAATAGCACATGTCGTTTTCTCGAAGGATAAGCATATAGACTCAGTCCAACACTCAATCTCACTGCCGTCAAGTCCACACTGACTCACAGTGGCCCTATAGCACAGGGGAGAACTGCCCCTATGAGTTTTTGATACTGTAACTCTTTTCAGGAGCAGAAAGCCCATCTATCTCCCAAGGAGCAACTGGTGGTTTCTAACTGGTAAGCTTGCAGTCAGCAGCCCAATGGCTGACTACCACCCCACCAGGGCTCCTACGACATTACTAGACCAGGTGAAACAGAATGTGGTTGTTTGGCACTTTGGCGTTAAAGCTCCAGGGCAGACTCCTGGACACTGTAAGTTAGGATCCCTGCAGGGGCCAACAGTACTCAGCCCGAAGTCTTCCGCTTTACTTCACGAGGTTAAGGCCTTGGTGAAGATAATGTGCTACTTTCCCTACTTGGAACCGAGAGACACCGAATTATGCCACTTCTCAACCATCTACACAATTCACAGGAATATGGCTGTGTTAGGCGGGGTTGGCTAAAGAAACAAGTCCAGCGACACTCATGTAAGTGTAAGTAAGAGTTTTATATCAAGAAATGATCATGCATCAATAAAACAGCCCAGCCCAATCCAACTCAAGTCCACGAGTCCAATACTAGTCCACAAGTTCCTCTTCAGACTCATGCAGTGGCATGCCATGATGCAGAATGTAGGAAGATCACAGGCCAAAGTTGTATGGATCTGAGGTTGGTGGAAAACATGGAAGGACTCCAGCGGCAATCAGGGTGTCCAGCAAGCAAGAAGGTGAATGAAGGCAGAGAGAGAGGCTGGCCTCCAGAGAGCTATAGATCCCAGTCAGACCTCCAAGGTAGGTCATTAGGCTTTGACCCGACTGACAGGCTAAACTCCACCCATATCTTCTTCCAGGTGCCGTGTTAGCACAAAGATAACTATTACAATGGCCATCTGGGGATTTTTTTGAGCACCATGAAAATAGCACCCCCCAAATCTAAACTTACTGCTATTGAGTTGTGTGTTAGTCCAGGTTGACTAGAGAAACAAATTTATAGATACTCATATGTGTATAAGAAAGAGCTTTCTATCAAAGAATAATTGTATATTGAGAAAACATCCCAGTTCAGTCCAGAGCAAATCCATAAGTCCGATGTTAGCCCATATGCCCGATACAAATCTATAAATTCCTCTTCAGACTCACGAAGCACGTGCAATGAAGCTGAATGCTGGACGATCACAGGCAGGCAGGTGGAAAGTCTTGTGGATCCAATGGTGGTGGAAGCATCTCAGCACTGGCATGGGACTCCACGGTGTCCTCCAGCTCCAGGGCTCTGACTTCTGCAGTGTAGCTCCATGTGGCTTGTCAACAGGAATGTCTGGACTGGAGAATGTCTGTCCCACCTCCAGGGAGGAAGAGAGGAGCTCCCAGAATCCTCAGGGGAAGACCAGGCTCACATAGAGGCTTCCTTGACTCTGACCTGATTGACAGGCTAGACTCCACCCCTTCGCTCGAGTTGACAGGAGATTATGTAACTGCCACAAGTTGATTCTGATTCATGGTGACCCTGGGTATGACAGAGCAGACTGCCCTGTGGGGTTTTCTAGGCTGTCAGCTTTCCAGAAGCAGATCTCCAGGTCTTCGACGACACTGGAAGAGGGTTTGAATTCCAAATGGAACCCTTTTTAGTTACGTGGGATCTTTTGGGCAAAACAGCAGAGAAATGTTCTGTTCTGAAGCCTTGATCCTGGGCAGGTTGCTGGGTGACCGTAGGGCTTCTCATGTCTACACATGCTGCCTATGGGGTCTGGGCCCTCTGCCCACCTCCTCCCCTACCTGCTTATTTTCTAGATCTCTTTTCCCACCCATGAAGTCCAAATGCGCCCACTTCTCCGTGCACAATCTATTCTTTTTGTACCTCAAAAGTGAATAGGTCCAAAGCACACTCTATGCAGATGCCATTCCATTAGCACTACCTAGGCCCGCCTTGTTTTTAAAGACGTCCATCTCTCTCAATGGGATGGCCTCCATCAGAGGAGCTCTGGTGGTGCAGAAGTTGATCGATGAGCTGCAAACAGAAAGACCCAACTTGCCGACCAACCACTGGCTGCATGGGAGGGGACCGTGGCAGCTGCTTCCACGAGACTGCAGCCTTGGAAACCCTTTGAGACGTTCTTCTCTGCCCTCCGAGGTTGCCATGGGTAGGAATCGATGGGACAGCACTGGGCTTGGCTCTTGTTTTGGACATCCACAGGTATAGGGGTTAGGAGCCCAACGCATACATGCCTCGAGGGGACACGATTTAATCCCTAACAGGCACCAAAAAAAAAAAAAAAAGGTCTTGGATTCTGACTTTCCAGGAAGGTAACTCAGGATGAAGATTAGTTTCCTGAGAGCATCTCATATTCCACATGAAATTACTAGCATCCTATCTCTAGGAGCCTTTGGCTGCAACCAACAGAAATAGACTTTGGCTAGCTCAAGCAAAAAAGGGCATTTATTTATTTAAATCATCTTATTGGGGGCTCATACAGCTCTTATCACACAATCCATACATCCATCCATTGTGGCAAGGATGTTTGTACATATGTTGCCATCATCATTTTCAAAACATTTTCTTTCTACTTGAGCCCTTGGTATAAGCTCATTTTTTTCTCTCCTTCCCCCACCCTTCCTTCCTGATGAACCCTTGATAATTTATATATTATTATTTTTTCATGTCATATGCTGTCCGATGTCTCCCTTCACCCACTTTTCTGTTGTCCATCCCCCAGAGAGGGGGTTATATGTAGATCCTTGTGATCAGTTCCCTTTTCTCCCCCCACCTTCCCCTTACCTTCCTGGTATCACTACTCTCATTATTGGTCCTGAGGAGTTCATCTGTCCTGGATTCCTTGTGTTTCCAGCTCTTATTTGTACCCGTGTACATGCTTTGGTCTAGCTGGATTTTTAAGGTAGAATTGGGGTCATGATAGTGGGGTGGGGAGGAAGCATTAAAGAACTAGAGGAAAGTTGTATGTTTCATTGGTGCTATACTTCACTCTGATTGGCTTGTCTCTTCCTTGTGACCCTACTGTAAGGGGATATCCAATTGTCTATAGATGGGCTTTGGGTCTCCACTCCACACTCCCCCTCATTTACATTGATTTGATTTTTTGTTCTGGGTCTTTGATGCCTGATACCTGATCCCATCGACACCTCATGATCACACAGGCTGGTGTGCTTCCTCCATGTGGGCTTTGTTTCTTCTCAGCTAGATGGCTGCTTGTTTATCTTCAAGCTGTTAAGACCCCGGATGCTATATCTTTTGATAGCCGGGCACCATCAGCTTTCTTCACCACAATTGCTTATGCACCCGCTTTGTCTTCAGCAATCATGTTGGCAAGTTGAGCATCATGGAATGCCAGGTTGTTTGAACAAAGTGTTCTTGCATCGAGGGAGTACTTGAGTAGAGGCTCATTGTCCATCTGCTACCTTAGTACTTAACATATAAATATATGTACATAGATCTCTTTTCCTATCACTTTATACAAATATGTTTACATATGTACATGCCTGTATTTAGACCTCTATAAATACCCTTTGCCTCCTAGTTCATTCCTCTATTTCCTTTTACTTTCCTCTTGTCCCACTATCATGTTCAGCCTTCATTCGGGTTTCAGAAATTCCTCTTGGCTACATTCCCCTTGATTAAGCCCCACCAGGCCTCCTACACCTTCCTTGCATCGATTTTCAGTCACTTGTTGTTCCCTTGTTCCTGGATTGGTTGACACTGCCCTTCCAAAAACAGGCAATTATTGTAAGGGTATGACTGGAAAGTTCACAGCCTCAAGGGATCATCTGAAAAACGAGGCACAGCAAGGCGAGACCCTGGGCAACAGAGCACTGTGGAGGAAACCTCCAGGGGACTCTGCTTTAACCATCTGCAGTGCCCAGCTGTCTTTACTCAAGATGCATGCTTGGGAGCGGGCTTGGGCCCACAGCCTGCCTCGATGAGGAGGGTAGGATTCTGTGCTTTGACAGCTCCACCCTCATCACACCAAGTCAGGAAAGGCCTTCTCCAGGTGAGGGACTGCTGAGCAGAAAAAGAAAGAAAACCAGATGTCCGCTTTAATAGCAGCCTCCACAAATGTATTTGAAACATGATTCAATTTTCCGAGGCTCAGCTTATACTTGACTCTAGGTGTAACTAATCAGATTGCTCTGTCCATACTAGCTGCTGGCAAGCTGAGGGCCAACTTGTGGCTCGTCCCCAGCAAGCATTTAGGGTTTCTATGTCTCGCCCTCCTCTTGGGTCTAGTTTATATTTTGGATGCTTCTTTTTCTTTTTCTCTAATATTTTGGGGGTTTTCTTTTTTTTTTTTTTTCTTCCTGGACTAAGGCTGGGTATTAAAAATGAGCAGATTATCTGTGACCCTGCAGGAATGTGTTGGAGTGTGATGCAAGGTTCATGTGGCCTGGGAGTTTTCCCATTGGAAGGGCTGGTGGTCTGGGAGCCAAAAGCTACAAAGACACAATGCGTGGCATGGGATCCCTGGAGTTCTCTACTTTTGAGGATTTCCCAGCAGCATCAGATGTCAAAACTTTAGTCCTGGTATGTCTAGGGGACTGCGACTTAGACCTACGGACCACTCTATGTCTATCAAACAGGGGAGTCTATGAGGAGAGAAAGAGCTCGTGCACACACAGGGAAGTCTGCGGAAGCGGCTTGGGGTTGGGCCCTGCTCTGGGGTTACTTTCCATGTGACCTCAGCTGAGCTCTCTTTCTGGAAGAGATGGCCCGAACCAAGAGCACCAAGGAACATTTGGCAGCGCCTCGGGGAGTTCAAGTGTGGCCAACAGCAACAGGTGCCAGGAAGGGGCCGCACAATTCTGGTGAACTTTCCAGAGTCACACGGCAGCATCAGGCACGGGTGTCTCAGAGGGAAGGCTGGGGTTGCAGAGAAAGGTGGGAAGCAGGTCTGCAGCCCTCCAAAGGACCGCCCCTCTTACTCTCTAATCCTCATGAAAGCTGCCTTTTCCTGCCTGAGCCCAGAGGTTAGGAGAGGCCTGTCGATGATATTCTCATCTGGACCTCTTGGTTGTAAAGAGCAGAGGCCGAACTCAGGCTAGCTTACCACGCAGCAGCCATTGTCTGTAAGAATATGAAAGACAGGTCACAGATATTTAGTGAGGTATCTGCCCTTCAGGGACCACAGCAGGGGATTCAGGACTGTGTCCACCTTCTCCATCCTGCAGGGGCCTCAGAAAGCTTTCTCACTTTTTAGTTTTTGTTTCGCTTTCTCACTTCTTGCATGTGGCCCAGCTCGGCAGCGGAGCCTCAGAGAACTCTCGGAGATCGGGGGCTGTGCTGGAGTTACATTCTGAAGCTCTTAGTATAGCCCTACTCCATGTGGCGTCTTGACAAACATCCAGCCTCCATGTGTGTCTGAAGTGACCACTAACCAGCAAGATGATTGCGTAGCCCTGGTGGTGTACTAGTTACAACTTGGACTAGTCACTGCAAGGTCAGCAGTTCGAACTCACCAGCCACCCTATGGGAGAAAGACGGGTGACAGCCTCGGAAACCCACAGGGGCAGTTCTATGAGTAGGAATTGACTCGATGGCAGTGCGTTTGGTTTTGAGTTTGGGGGTGATGTAGTGGATTATGTGTTGGGCTGCTAATCTCAGGGTCAGCAGTTAGAAAACCCACCAACTGATCCACCGGAGAAGGATGAGGCCTCCCGCTTCCATAAAGATTTGCAGCCCTGGAAACCCACAGGGGCAGTTCTTCTCTTCTATAGGGTCACCGAATAGCATCGAACCGATGGCAGTAAGTTTGGGTGGGTTGGACTCGACAGGCTTCACCATAGGAGGCTGCCCCGGCCCCTCAGTGCACCTTCCCTACTCACTGAAGCTGCCCTTTGCCTCTGAAATACCCCAGCGAGTCTCTCCATCACAGGTCATCAAAGGCTACCCGTCCCTGAAGGCCTTACCCAAAGCCCGGCTCCCACAGGAAGGGCTCCCTGGAACTCCCCGCCTGGGTCCCTGCAGCCTCTGGCCTGCCTCAGAGTTACTGAGCCTCTTAGCTCCCCAGACTTGGTTGTTGCTGGCGGACCTCTAGCAGAGCTCCACCAGGGCCTGAGCGATGTGAGGGCTGCCACCAGCTCCGGTTCTAGTCACACAGAACTGGTGGCCTCCCCAACACTCCCTGGAACCCCCGAGATTCCGGGGGCCCCTAACTCATCCTGACACTTTCAGTTCTCTCTGCAAGCACAGAGTCCTCAACACCTTAGTTTTCTGCTGCCTCTTCCGCCGCTGCCCCTTCAGTTAGGGGGGGGGGGCTGTTTCCGAAGGGGCACTACCTTCTCCCTGATGTCCTTGGGGTGATAGTTTTCCTGAAGAACTGCCACTCCAGCCCACTGCAGCTCCAGGGGAGACAGCCTTCTCCCCAGCCCACTGGCTCCTCTCCTGAAAAAGAGAGGCCAGCGGTTATTGCTGACTTCCTCCCTCTGAGGAAGCCCGTCCACGTCTGGCTCCTTGCAGGCGGCCACAGCGGTCAGGGTGGGTGGGAGGCTGCACAGGGCAGAGGTCTGCCAGCCTGTGTGGAAAGGAGATCCTGGATGGCGCTCCCACAGGAAACCACTGGCAACGCCGAGGGTCGCAAAGGCGGATCCCAGCCACAGGGTTCAAAGTTTTATCGTGTGAATGCCCAAGATACCTCCAAGCTAGCTGGCAAGGGGTCAGGGGTGGGGTGGGGAGTTCGCTTGAGCAAAGCCAGGAAGGGGCACTGAGGGGTGAGGCAGCCTCTTGTGGCAAAGAGCTCCTGTGGCCCCTCGCCCCACTCCCCACTCCACTGCCATTAGTCCATTCCCATTCACTGGGACCCCAGAGGACAGATCAGAATTGCAACCATGGGGTTCTGCACAAAGTAGGTATCAAAATGTTTCCTCCCTCCAGCGATTTAAGAGCTGCCGCAGGGATTCTTGGTTTTGTTTAGAGGATCCACCCCACCCCCACCCCCCTTTCTTCCTCTGTGACTCCGTATTTGGATGGCTCCCTGAAAGAAACGAAGAGGCTGAGATCTGAGAACCAGGGGCTGGTGCCAGGCTTATCGCCTATACACGCCTGGGACCAGAGGCTTCGGTAGGAGCCCCCCACGGGGCCTGCCCACCTGTTCCGGGGCACTGCCACTGGGCCACCATGGCAACGCATGCCCCCTCAGATAGGGAGACTCCCAAGAGGCAGGGTCTCGCTTGCCCACCTCAGAATCCTTCCTCATGAAGGTCTGGAGGGGAGACGAACTTCAGGAGCAGGGAGAGATAGATGATAGGGAGCGGGGCGGGGACGCGGGGGCATCGCGCTGGGTCCTGTCCCCCTGGGGAGGTGGTGGGTGAGCAGCAGCCGCGTCTGCCTTCTCTGGGAAGCTGGCCACGGGCCCGAGCCCACAGAGCGGGGTGGGTCTGGGTCAGCCGCCCGGTTTGCATGTTTGCGTGGCTCTCCCGCTTAGCTCTGCTTTTCCTCGGCTGCCCCCGGCTTCTTCCGCAGCCGCGGTTGGCCACGGTCTCCCCTTCTTCACGCCACCTCGAAGGCGCCCTCCTCTGCGCTGCTTCTCACCTCCGCAGTCCCTGCCTCCCACCCACACTCCCAGGTCCAGAGTGCTCTCTTCCTCCCTGGTTTGCTCAGCTCTGCCGCCCCGCCTGCCTTTTGTCCCCCACCCCCACCCCGCCGCCTCAACTTCTCTCTTCCCTGCCTTCAGCTCCTTCCAAAAATATGCCATTTAACAGAAAGTTCCATTCTCACAGCCAAGGTTATTTTCATGCATTTCCCCAGTTCGAGCATCACACAGGAATGCCTGACATCATCCCCACAAGTGAATCCAATGGGCACCAGCCTCCCCCCACCCCACCCCCTCACCCCGCGACTTGCTGTCCTGACTCTGTGCAAGCACATTCCCCTTCCTCCTGGGAGGCCTGCACCACCACCCCCCCCACCCCACCCCCAGGAGGACGGTGTAGTCATCAGAGCCCGGGCTGGTTCTGGGGTGGGGGTGGGGCTCCACTTTGCTGCACCTCCGAGTCCCCTGGGGAGATTTACCGGCCCGCGGCCAGGGTGGCAGCCCACACTGGGTCACTGAGACGGGGAGGCGCGCCTGGGCCGGGAGCCAGACCCAGGTGCTCTCGAAGACCATGCGGGCGGTCCCCGCGCGCAGCAGCGTCTGGGAGCCCCGGCTGCCGGTCTGTCTTCAAGAGGGTGGGAGCCTAGGGGATGAACCTGCGGCGTTTGGGGCCCAGACCCAGTCCTCGGCGGGGCCGCGCGGGAAGCCCTGCTCTGAGAAGCGGCGTGGAGCCCAGGAGGCCGCCGCCCGCGACGGTGAAGGGTGATGGCCCGAGCGCAGCCTCCGCTCTCCGGGGAGGCGAGGGCCTGTCCCGGCTCTTCCTAGGGAAGAGCCAAGTGTCCCCGCCGCTCCTAGGCCGCCCTGACGCCTGAGCCAGAGAACAGCTGGCCAGGTGCTGCAGCTGGGCCGGGGGCTGCTTGAGACGGACCTCTGTGGACTCCCACAGCGGGGCTCCCCAGAAGAAAACGCTTGCTCATCTCTCCCTAAACCCCAGGCCGCCGTGGGGCGCCCCCCTGGCCCTTGTTCAGTTCCCATCTCTACGGGCGTCTGGACAGTCCCACCCTACCAGCCTCTGCGACAGGCTGATGCCAGGACGGTTCTCAAATACGTCCCAACCGCTGGGGAGAGGGAGGCTTGGTTAAAGCAGCCCCAGGGCCGCCCAGGGGCCTCAGGCGGCGTGGGCGGGGCCTGAGGTTTGCACCGTGAACTTGTGCCCAGGTGCTGCCCTGCTGTCCTCGGAGAGCGCACTGGCAGAGAGGTCATGGACCTCCTCGGTCAGCTGCAGAGAGGGGGAAATGGCGTGGGAATAAATCAAAGGGGGCAAAGGGAAACCTGACAAGGCCTGGCCTTTTGCAGGCAGGCAGGCCTCTATTTGGTTTCCTCCGCCATGGGGCCGCGGACGTGGCAGGCTGCGCAGTGTGTCTGCCCCGGGCACGCTCCATGAATCCTCACGGCAAGTGGGGCAGCCAGTCCACGCAAATCCCCGGAGCAACGTATCTCGTAGCTTGTGAGACGCTCAGGAACTCCACGCCACACAAAAGGATTGATTTAGTTGAAATTCCCCAAGCCCCATGTCCGAAGCTCTCCAAAAACACCAGCAAACTCACTGCCATCAAGTCGGTGCCTATAAACTCCCCTGTGCGTTTCTGGACGAACTCTTTACTGGAGTAGAAAGCCCCATCTTTCTACCTCGGACCGGCTGTTAGGTTAAAATCGTTGACCTTGCAATTAGCCCCACATGTAACCACGACATCACCAGTTCTCCTTAGCTCTATTCGGAATAAAATAGACACCTCGGAGCCCCAGGCCTTCTTGGTGCTTCTTGTCCTACAGGATGGCAGGCATGAAACAAGTGGTTATTATAGAGGCGTAAGCGTTAGAAGCACAAGGTGCTGCAATGGAAGCGGCGTTTCTATTTACACCCACCGCTTCCTTCCTTGGACGGGGCATTCTGTTCTGCTAGCTTTGTACCAGATTATCAATCTCGGGGAGGTGGAATTCACCCCCACTCAGCTTCCAGTTAGAATGTGCTTCCAGCTGTGCTCACCTGGGTGTCGACCCACACAACCATTTAAACCAGCGGTTCTCAGCCTTCCTAATGCCGCGACCCTTTCATACAGTGGCTCATGTGGTGGTGACCCCCCAACCATCAAATTATTTCCGTTGCTACTTCATAACTGTCATTTTGCTACCGTTATGGATCGATAATCCCTGTGAAAGGGTCGTTCGACCCCCAAAGGGGTCGTGACCCACAGGTTGAGAACCGCTGATTTAAAACAAAAGGTTAAATGCTTCAGCGTCTTTCCTGCTCGTGTTGTTTAAATTAAGATGAATTTTCAGTTTCCCCAAATGGAAATTTAATGGAAACAGTCTGGCTGGGAGTGTGGGGGCTGCTGTCATTCTGTCTCCTAGAGGAGACAGAATTCCATCCCAGAGCGGGCAATATACTGGTTCAATGTGAATAAATAGCTCAGCTGACAATTCTGGCAACTCCAGGAAACCATAAACTGTGGCGAAATGCATCCTGTTATGCCCTGAGACCAGCCGCCAAGTGAGTGGGTGAGCTCTGTGGCCACGACGGACACTGACCAATGAACCTCCCATCGCAAAGCTTGTGTCCAGTTCATTTTAATCTCTAGGTTGACCAGAAATCTTACCCTCTTCTGGAAATTACTCTCTGTGGGGACAGAGGGATGGTCACAGAGAGCCACATGTCTTGGAGGACAAAGACTTTGGTTCACCTGCATAGTTTCTCATAGCTCAGTGGTGATGTTTGTACAGGATTTAGAAGAGGTGGCAAACGTTTAAGTTTAAGCCTTTAGCCCACTGCCTACCTAGGGGAATGTGGCCCAATAATGCAGGCTCCAGGGGGTGCCTCGGCAGCGATGTCTGTGACCCCGGAGGAAGTTAGCAGGCCTGGCAGGAACGGAGAAGCGGGCCTGGCTGTGGATGCTCTCCAGTCTTCCTTCGTGACTGGTTGATGTCTGTAGAACTATGAACGATGCCTGTGCAACTGGAACGAATATGGTCTAGTTCAGGTTTACAAGGTCCCCTCATCTAACGCATAGGTTTGGGGAGTGGTAATACTGATAAAAGCTTATCTTACAGGAAGATCCATTTATTCACACGGTATGTTGCATTGGTTTTAAAAATACGTCCTTCGGTGCTGGACTGACGCATTTCAATTTTCAAGTTGGAGATGAAAGACTTCACATATCAGCATCTCTCAGCTCTTTATCATCCAGGTCCACACAAGCAGTCCATGCTTCAATGCAACCTTTGCAAGGATGGTAGAGTCTGTGATCACAAAAGGAGGCAGGGGATGCCCCTGGGGGATGAGCTCTTGGACATGGGCAGAGTGGGAGGGTTGGCAACGTTTGGGGCTTTTAAGCAGTAGACGACACAGCTTGTATTCACCCCACTGGGTGGGTCCAACTGGAGGATCATAAGGGGACAGAAAAGCAAGGCGGCAACCCAGGAGGGCCTCAGCATGCAGTCAGCATTGGGCGGGCCTTTCCTGAGGGAATGAGTTGTCCTCAAGAAACCCCCCAGCCCTCTTGCCCCGTGCATCTTAGTTACTGCCCCTCCTTCACGAACATGCATCCACACCCTGGGCCAGGTTTCTTCCTCTCCACCTTGTCTTCTGTGGGCATCCTTTACGGCTTCAAGGGAGAAGCGATGATGTAGTACAGAAGAATCATAATCAAGATGGACAGCTTCAAACCTCTGCTCTGCTATGTACTAGTTGTGAGATCTTGTCCAAATTACTTAATCACTCTGTGCTTACGTTGTCATCTGTTATATGGATTTTCTGCATTTTGAGGGAGCTGTAAAGGTTACATGAGCTAATGTCTTTGTTGTTGTTGTTCGGTGCCTTCGAGTTGGTTCCAACCCATCGGGGCCCTGTGTCCAACAGAAGGAAACACTGCCCACTCCTGTGCAGTCCTCACAAGTGTTCTTATGTTTGAGCCCAGCGATACAGCCCCTGTGTCAGTCCATCTTGCCCAAGGTCTTCTCTTTCCCTCCCCCGCTACTTTACCAAACATGACATCCTTCTCCAGGGACTGCCCCAGGAAGGTTTCCAATAAACATTGATGATTAAAGAAGGGACCGATTCTCTCTCAGCAATTCTACAGATCACACTGAATGGATGTGCAGGAGGGAAATATGGTAAGCAAGAGATTGGCAGTGATCTAAGTTTCTAACAAAAGAAGAGTAGCTGTAGAACTTTCAGAGAGCATGCTAGTATGACCCTCCATTATGGTACTGTGCACTGTGAAACCCAGATGTCAGCTGGGCTGTCCCTTGAGATCCAATTGGCTGGAACTGATTTCCAGATGCAGGGAAGTCCCAGTGGACAATCCCGTAAGGTTTTGGCAGCACCGTGTGGAGGAGTTGTATTTCCTTTACTCATTTCTGTTGCTTTCACGGACTCTTCAGTTTGTGAATGATATTGTAGTACTTCTTGGTAAAATAGAGGAGCAGCGAAATAGAGGCAGGCCCTCGACAAGATGGATTGGCACAGTGGCTGCCCCAGTGGGCTCCACCGTAAGAACCATTGTGAGAAGGGTACAGAACCAGGCAGTGGGTCATTGTTATGCACAGCATCACAACCAATGCAACGGCACCTAACAGTTGTTGACAGGCTTCGTTCTTCACTAACTAGAGCACACTAACCCCCTTCTCCATTCCTTCACACCCCCAAATTTTACTCACAAAAGGCTGCAACAGGCTTTTACTGAAGATTTGGAACAATGAACAGGATTTGCATTTTAGCACCACATTTATCCCCCAGACCAACCGAACACACTTCTAACTCATAGTGGCCCTAGAGAGGATTCCTGAGGGTTGTAAACCTATGAAAGCAGACAGCCTCATCTTCCTCCATGGAATGAGTAGTGGGTTTGAACTGCTGACTTTGTGATTAGCTGTTTAATGCTTGCCCAATAATGCCACCAGTTCTTTGTCAAAATTCTTTTACCATACTGCCACCAGGGAGCTCAGTTCCTCATGAGCGTCCTCACTGGTTAGCCACGCTTCCAGTTACATGGCCTTGATCCAGCTCCTCTTCTCTGCTGCTCAACGCTGCCCCGTGGCTCCTTCTCTGCTGACTTCCCTGAGAGCAGAGACGATGTGGGGTTGCCTTCCAAAAGAGAGGATCTCACTTTCTAAATAAATCTCTTTAGTTTTTTTCTGAAGCAATTATGATTTGGCTGTGTTTCTTTGTACTTGATGTTACTGTAGTTGTGTCTTTATACACCTGGCTCCAGAGGTCCGCTGTGAGCTCCTAATGTGGAGGCCTTGGAGGCCTTGGAGGCAGAGCAATCACTGCCACTCCTCCTCTGAAGTCATAATGGAGGAGGACAGAAGACCAGGTTAAGAACCCATGTGCTATAGGTCACAATGGCAGAAAGGTGTAAACAACCTAAATATTCATCAGCGGATGAATAGATCATCAGAATGTGGTACATACCAGGGATCTTCAAAAAGTTTGTGGAAAAATTCCATTATCTCTTAACTCTGTTTTCCCATGAATTTTTTGAAGCACCCTCATACATTTAATGGGATACTAAGCCATAAAGGAAAATGATTCCTGTGGTGACGTGGAATCACTTGCTATGACTCTTCCATCCATAGTCTTTGTAACTCCACCCAGTGATTTGGTGGCAGCAGATAAGTAAGGTGTGGTGAAGATTGGTCACATTCCTCTTATACTCACATCCCTCTGAATATAAAAGAGCCATCGCAGAAGCAGGAAGAAAAGGAACCCCACAGCCTCTAAGAAAGAAGAATCACCAGCATTATGTGTGAGATCCCTGCCTAAAGTAGCAGGTCTTGAAGGTCCTTACCAGAGGCAGCGGACTACAGGCAAAGACCATGAGACCAAGCAGAGGAGCCACAGTGAGACCATGAGACAGAGTGAAGTGGCTAAGGCACCACGTGGCTGAGAGGCCAAGGACCAGAGAGAGAAGTAGTTGCCAACATGGCTGAGAAGAGTACCACTGTGGATGAAAGGGCTGTATCCTTCATTGTTTCTGATCCTGACTTGTGGTAATCTGTGAACTTCACAAATAAACCCCCATATCATAAGACTGTGAGTTCTGTGTGGCTGTTGCAATCGATTATGGAGCCCAGCAGAGAAGTAGCGTGCCACGGGAGGGATGGTTGGTGTCAGAAGAGGATGAAGAAGGATGGAGGGTGGAGGTGTGTCTGACCTCTGCCTCAGAGCAGTTGTCCTTGGGCAGACAGACTTGGATTCTCCTTTCCCCTTGTATAGCCAGAGGAGGTATGACATGGTTCCCACACCATTTCCTCAAATCTCCATACATGTACAAACATGATGATCCTCGAAAGCATTATACTAAATGGAATAAGTTACTCACAAAAGGACAAATACTGTATGGTCCTACTGGTATGAAATATGAGGGTATGCAAAGAATCTTGCTATTCGGGTTCTAGTTCATCCATGCATGGGTTTCTTCCAATGAAAATGTATTTTTTTTGAAAATGTATTTTAAACACATCTCTGCACTCAGTGGACAGCTGCAAACAAGTCTCTCAGCAATACACTTCCCTTTGTCTCAGGAGGGTGCCTTGAACGAAAGCTCTAACCCAAACAGTAGCTTCTGAGGGGATCTGCAAGGCCAGGGAAACTCAAGGCAGAGAGGGCAACTCAGAGGATTATGGCACCGTTTATGGGGGATTCCCCAGGGAATCCCGATAGACTTTTTCAGAGGACACAGGACAACCATCGGGCATTATGATGAAGGCCTCATTGGTGACAAAGAGGCCAGGAAAGTTGTGTTTTCCAAGCTCATTCTTTGAGGTACGGATTGTCGTATGAGAATTTCAGTGGGAAATGACATTCCCACTCTTCAGTACTGGTCTTGCCCCGAGACATTTTTCTGCTCCCCAAACTTAAAGCATAGTAAAAAGGAATAAGTGCTGCTGTTTTAGTATGACATATTCTTCAGGAAAGGGTTAAGGATGGAGCCATTGCCTTCAGAAGTATGTAGACCTAAACAGGTGATGCTGAGAAACAATAGCTTGACATTTTAAAATAAAGGTTTCTATGACTTTGGGGCATTACTTCTTGACTTAGTCTTGTAAAGAATAGGGAAACGCATACAGCTCAAAGTTTATTAGTGGTTACCTGGAACAAGAGGAAGGGCGAGCGAGCGAGGCATGCTATTGCTTCTCGGGCACATTGTTTCTGTTAAGGGTGATGGGAAAATCCGGAAATGAATAGTGGTGATGTGGTTGCCCAACACGATGAACACGGCATTGAGCTGTACGTGTAAGAAACTGTTTCAATGGTAATTTGTGTATACATATATCTTTACCACAACTAAAACAACACAAGTTCAATTGCCTGTGTCAGTTGCAGTAGTCAGCCTCCGGCCTGTGGTGAAAAGCTGTCCATTCCTGTGTCCTCCCATGAACACGTGGGGAGTGGACCACTGTGATCCACTGAGTGAATTTTGGAAGTGGATTAGTGGACCTTTCTTCCTAGCCCATCTCCAGAAGCTCGGCTGAAACCTGTTCAACATCATACTGTGTACCCACCACTGATAAACGGGGGGTGGTGGTGGTGTGCATGTAATTAGCTGCTGGCCGGGAGTTGAACCTGAGTATCAACTTGATGGTACGAGTGTGTCTCCTACATGGAAGGCAAACATTCTCCCACTGAGTCACCACTGCACCCACACTATGACCAGCTATGCAGCCACTTAGGAAAAGGGCTGAGGACTGTAACAATCCAGGTAGCGCACATACAGCGGTTTCTGAGGCAGACACTAGGTCCTCAGCATGTGGCTGCGCTAGCTCCTCCTGGCTGGTCTTTTGCGGTCAGATTGTGGCGGCGACAGGCTCCATGCAGCGTGAACGTGCCAGGGAAGAGCAGGGAAGAGGCTTCTGGTGAGGCTGGATGTGTGACTGAGTAACCCAATTCCTGACACAGGAGGACAAAGTGTGAGTTTTCAGATATTTTTCCCTCCCTCCGTTCATTAAGATTGTCATTCAAGCATCTTGACCCCATAAAGGACATCTCTAATTAGGCAGGCTGGAGGGAAGAGTAAAAAAGGCTCAGTTGTCTTGTAAAACCATTTTAGGCCTCCCTTCCCATTACCCCTGGTAGCATAGTGGGTTGGGTGTTAAGCTAATAACAAAAAGGTTGTCGGATCAAAATCTAGCTGTTCAAAAGGACAAAGATGGAAACCCCAGGGAGCGGTCGGTCCCACTCTGCCCTATAGGATCACTATGAGTTGAAATCCAGTTGATAACAATGGAGTTTTTTCCTGAGTCCTGGTGGCATAGTGGTTACATTTTAGGTTGCTAACCACGAGACAAGCAGTTCAAAATCACCAACCACTCCACAGGAGAAAGATGAGGCTTTATTAAACTGGCATTCCATGATGCTCAACTTCCCGACATGATAGCTGAAGACAAAGCGGGTGCATAAGCAAATGTGGTGAAGAAAGCTGATGGTGCCCAGCTATCAAAAAATATAGTGTCTGGGGTCTTAAAGACTTGAAGATAAACAAGTGGCCATCTAGCTGAGAAGCAACAAAGCCCACATGGAAGAACCACACCAGCCTGTGATTATGAGGTGTTGACAGGATCAGGCATCAAAGAACAAAAAATCTTATCCATGTGAATGTGAGGGAGTGTGGAGTAGAGACCCAAAGCCTATATATAAGCAACTGGATATCCCCTTACAGAAGGGTTGCGGGGAGATGAGCCAGTGAAGGTACAGTATAGCAACGATGAAACACCCAACTTTTCTCTAGTTCTTTAATGCTTCCCCTTCCCCCCACTATCATGATCCCAATTCTACCTTACAAATCCGGCTAGACCAGAGGATGTATACTGGTACAGACAAGAACTGGAAACACTGGGAATCCAGGACAGATAAAATCTTCAGGACCAATAATGAGTAGTGATACCAGGAGGGGAAAGGGAAGGTGGGGGAGAAAGGGGGAACCGATCACAATGATCTACATATAACCCCCTAAAAGTGGGTAAAGGGAGACATTGGACAGTGTAAGATGTGAATGGATTGTGATCAGTTGTACGAGCCCCCAATAAAATGAATTTTTAAAAGTTGGTGTCTTGGAAACCCACAGAGGCAGTTCTACCCTGTCCTATGGGGTCTCTAAGAGTCAGCAATGACCTGATGGCAGTCAGCGAGAATGACTAAAGATTGAAGATTCATCTGGGGATTTTCTATATAGAAAGCAACACAAGGCAAGGTTAAAAACTCTTTATTTGATAGACAAAGAATAGGTCTCGCATCATAAGGAGTTGCTTGCAAGGATCCAACTGTGTGTAGCATTTCCTTATGCATTTCAAACCAACAAACGTTAAAGGCAAGAGTGGTACATCTTTCCTGAAAATCTTTACCACCTTCTTAGCACACAGAGGGTACCACCTTAGCGAGCACTCCCGGGGAAGCAATACTCCTGATAACACAAGCATTTCCCGAGGCCCCCCTACTCCACAGCCGAGGCCCCATTGGCCTGAGCCCCACTGACTAGCCAACCTAATGAAAACCACCTTCGTGGGAGGAAGCTCTCTAAGGCCAGGAAGGGTGCATAGTTTTCATTGAAAGACCTGATTTAGGAAGAACCTCTCTCCTGGTGACTGCCCTGGAAATGACTGACCGAGTGAGATGTAAAATGGCCTAATATACAAGGGAGCTTCAAAAGGCTCATGGAAAAATAGAATTAAATGATAATGGGAGCTTCCCACAAACTTTGTGACGACCCTCTGCATACATCTGAAAATCAACCCACTCATCTTGATCTGAGGCGCCTGGTGGGGCGGTGGATAAAGTGCTTGCAGCTAAATGAAAGGTCTGTGGTGTGAACCCACCCGCCAAATGCCAACAGATGTGGCAGTCGGCTTCCATCAAGGGCTACAGTCTGGGAATCCCACGGGCAGAGGGTCTTAGAATGGACTTGCAGTGGGCTCATCTCCATTTGGGATTAGTATCCTGGGTAGAATGCCAAGTTTCCTGGTTCATTCACTTAACTAATCACACTTGTCCACAAGGCAAATGGCACAAGAAATGGTGCTTGTGGATCTTTATATTCTTCTTGGCTCCCAAGCCTATTGATACAAAGAATGCCTTTACAGTTTGTCAACCAGTTGCTGAGAATGGTGCCCACTACGTGACAGAGGACCAGCTTCTCACATCAGCCCCGTCTTAATTTCACACCTTCCAATGCACAGGGCACATAACGCAGATGCCAGGACCACCAGCTCAAAGTTCTAGTCTTATCCCAAATACACTTTGATTTCAGTTTTAAGTTATCACAGCGCACATTCTCGATTCTTTTTTTCCAGGTGTGAGAAAGCCGCAGAGGAGAGTTGCTTTATGTGCATAGTAATCTTAGGGATCCAGCGGCCTCTTGGGAGGGTTTTTAGGGAAGGACAAATCCATCGCAACCCCTCCACCTCTGGAGGGGCGAAAAAAGCCTAAAACCATCCAGGAATTTCCCTCCTCCTAAAGATGTTATCAGGAACAGGAATGAAAATATTCTGCATTTCATTCTCTTTTAGGCTTTCCTCTCCTTTTTAAAATAAATGTTATACATTGTCTTCACATTAGAGGACTGATTCTATTGCTTGGAGATGAAAATGACGCAGGGCTGTGGAAATCCTCGTTTCGGTAAAGGATTTTTATTTCATTCAGTAATGGCTAAGGAGTCCCTCCACGGATGGATGGTAATGAGCTCCTCTGGATTCTGACGAGAGCCGTGGTGCTCATCAAACTGCGCATGGTACGGCAAGGTCACCCTTGCAGCTCAGTTCCTACAGGCCCGCCGCAGGGAGCGGAAGCAGCCTACCAGGCCGCACCGGGCAGCGGGCTTTCCTGGGTAGAAGTGCCCTCGAGGTCAGACTGAGAGTGGGCTTCCAGTCTCACTCTGTCTTTCAGGCAGTGTAAAGTGGTTGCCTCCAATATGTTGTTAGCAAGTCAAATACAAACGTCACATCCCTCTCTCCCAGCTTTGTAATGTGTCTGGCTCTTTCACAAACTGAATTTGGGGGTAGGGAGCGCACTCCAAACAGCAAGTATCACAAAATGGCTCAAGCATGAGTGTCGCAAAAGGGGAAGCGAATTCTGGCATTATTCACTCTCAACACCACAGCAGTAGGGCCTTACCCGAATCTCACTGCTGAGGCTGCTGGGATGGGCACCCAGCAGCAAGAAATGGGCAAGGAGCTTTAACCAGGACTCTCTTTCAAAATGGAAAAAAAAATTGGAAAAATCTATTTGAATCGCAAGTCCCTTGTTTAATCAGCAGAATGACTCATATGGCACTGTTGCTTTCAAAACCCTCCATGCTACTTGCTTAACACGAAGTGGCAAAGAAACAAAAGCTTTGTGTTAGAGTTTGTAGTCTTAAAAATAAATAAAAAGTTAGAAGATGCTCAAAGCTTTCATAATCACAGGGATTTTTTTTAAAACTTGTGAGCACATAAATTCCACTCAACAATCTAATGTAAAGTTTCTACAGTGAGAATGGCAAGCAAAAAACATTTGTTCCAAGACCGATTCTTTTGCCAATGCTGAACTTTGGGTCCCTGTATTGCCGGGCTGCAGGTGGGCGTGTTACCCCCAAGGGAAGAAGCTCTGAACTTCTCACTCAGTAGTTAGCACGGAGAAACACCCACTCACTCACTCACAGTAAGTATAAAATGCTGGACGTGTCTGCACCAGCACCTGCTAGCAGTGTGGTATTGTCATCCCCGAGAGCACAAGGCCGGCCACCACGGGCAGGGGGCCCTCCCCCAGGAGTCTCTCCTTTTCTTACAAGTGTGCACAATCCCATTTCAAAAATTAATAAATTAAAAAAATATATACACGCCTCCCCGAAAAAAAACCTCTCAGCTGCAATTCTTCCAAAAGCAGTCCTGCTCCCCAAATTAAGCCAAAGGGGAAGCGTCATTTCTCAGTCTAGCACAGCAGCTTCCCGCTTCCCACAGGCTTGGTGGAAGACACTTTACAACCCAAACTCTTACTGTGCCAAGCCATCAGTGAGAGTTTTGATAGCAATGACAAAAAGAATACTCTGCACTTGTACTCCTGACACTTTCTGGGGGGAGGCCGGGAAGGAATCTTCTTCCCTCTTGCCAGAAAGAGCACGTCGTCCTCAGGAACAAATGGCAGTGGGCAGAAGGGTCAGCAGTGGCAAGAGAAGGTGCGGCCTCCTGGCTGCATCAGGTCATACTTTGTGGGCACAGCACAGCCAAAGCACCTGCCCGGTCCTTCTAGAACCGCCTGCTCTTTGGTTGTGTGACTCCTCCTTGACCTTCAACCCCATGTTCCATCTGCTGACAGAGGCAGTACAGAGGGCTAGCAGGACATGACTGACGCACAGGACGAGGAGAGGGTGGAGGGCTCAGAAGGAGAAGTAAAGGGCTAGAGAGCAGGGGTCCACACAACAGGTCTTGTTGGGCCACTCAGTGCAGCGCAGAGGAGGCCTCTCCGCTCATGACCACTCTGTGCACACCTTGTTGGCATCTTCTGTGATAACTCCTGGTGGTCCCAGCAGAAGGGGGCAGGGTGGGGGCACCCGTGTTGCCACTGCCTACGAGCCATGGCCACAGCTTCGTTTGGCTCGGGCCCACTACTCCTTGGCGGCCATCAGAGAGAGAAGCGCGGTCCTGAGGGGCTGGGGTGGGGGGTGGGGGGTTTCCTGAGGTCAGAGGGGAGTACAGGGCTGACTCCAAACCCGCTTGTGCGGTGGTTAAAGAGGCGGCCAATGAACAGTGTGCAAAGCACAGATGACCACGTCCTGGAGCCCTCCCGCCGCTTCTGCCTCCTCACCAGTGCTGTGGTCTTGGTCTTTCTGTGCATGCAAATGCAGATCAACGCCCCATGTTTTAAACACATGTGTTCATGGAGCCATCTCCTTTTCAAAGCCCACCACGAACCCTTCCTTTCCAGTCCATTCTCCCAACTTTGCTATTTGCCCTTTTCCCACAGCAGCCTGAGAGGTGAGCCACAAATGCCAGTCAACTTGACCAATGGGAGGTTTCCTCTTTTACTTACAGCTCCAGATTACTTAGACTCTTTGGGGGGGTACTTTTTTGGGGGTTTTGTGGGTTTGAAATGCACTTCCCAGAGGGGGGTTACATTAAAGGAACACCAAATCCAATCGGTGGACGCTCCAGAGCACTTGAGCTCAGCTGCGGTTTAAATGAAAACCACGGTTATCAATAAGTAAAATGGTTGAGGGGTGGTGGAATCTGAAAGAAGATGACACTTTAGATAAAACACAAAAACCAAGGCAGAGGGCCAAGCAGCTTACAAAGGCAGAGGGGAAAACCATGGACCCCAGGTAACACAAGAGAAGGTAGGGCGGAATTCGCCCCAGGAGAGATGCTGTTTACTTGTTTCTGAACTCCAGTGCCTTCCAAGTTGACGGGCGGACGGTGAAGAACAAAGCGTTCTCTCTCTTTCTGCCCTGTGGAGCCAGGCAGTCGTCAGCTGACCGCTGACAAGGCGGAAAGACCCGTTTCTCCCAGCCGCCATGGGTCTGGTGGAATGCCACTCTTAGTTTCCCAGAGGGACCCCAGCGCCCTACTGCAACGACTCTGGGAGGGTGCGGACTGTGTGCGTGGCCTCCGTGGCCACGGGAGGGGAGCCATAGAAGGTGCTGGTTTGATTCCTCTGCTGATCTCGGAGGTACGGGGGAACAGATGAGCTTTTGATATGCAGGATCCTGGTGTCCATCACCTGGCAGTCAATCTGCATCATCACTTCGTAGTCCTGCCCGTTGATCACGTTCTCTGCGGAGAAGACACACAGTTAGAGGTCAACAGAACAGGTGCGTGTCTCTGTCAGAAGCGTCAGTCTCGGGAGGACATAAGGACAGCCCTCATTGGCTTGGTAAGGGCGAGAACCACTGCACTGTTGGAGTTCATATCACAGACATGGTGTCTGTCTCTTACTCTTTCCCCACAGTCCATCACCAAGGGGAGGGCAAATGGGACTCGAGAGGGAGGAGGCCACTGGGTAGTAGAAGGGGTAAGAAGCCATCTTGCCCTTCAGCGATGGGAAAGAACCACTGTCGAGGCTCCGCACCACGGGAATGACAAGGAGCCCTGGGCCAAGATGGGGCCGATTCATCAGCACAGTTCTCACTTTACTGAGATTCCCAACTTCAAATGCATGGGTGTGCCTTCGGAGGGTACAGCCCTGTTCATGACTGACCAGCTTACACACCTGACACCACCACCACTTCCCTTCCGGGCGGCAGTCCTCTTTAGTTCCAGAGTGCTTGATTCCAGGAGAGAGATGAAGGCATTTCCAGTTCGGAAGTAAAGGGAGTGCAGTCTAGGACTTGCAGGTAAACTAAAGGCTTATTTTCAGAAGGGAACAGGAAAAGCATATGAAGTTGATGCTTAACAAAGATGTGGTCATTCATTATCCCAATTTAAATACACCGGCCCAGAAAACCACTTGCCATGGACTAGATTCTGATATATGACATCTTTGTGTGGGTCAGAGATGACCTGCACTCCACGGGGCTTTCGGTACCTGATTTTTAAGAAGCAAATCACCACGGAGGGTCTTTCTTCTGAAGTACCTCTGGGTAGATTTGAACCTCAAACCTTTTGGTTGGCAGCAGAGTGCTAATCAGACACACCATACAGACACATAACTACACTCTAAGCCTACTGCCTAAAACAGCAAAAACTCTTTCATTTAAGGAGAGTCACACTCTTCCCTCATTTGTAATTCTGGGTGGTCATTTTCCGAAAGTGAAACAAAGCTGGTGAGATGATAATAAATAGGTAAAGCTTTTCAAACACAACCCCGATCCCAGTGACAGACAAGACAACGTGTGAACTGGTGGGATGCGGGGCACTCAAGCGGGTGTTTCAGTTTGCACTTTCGAGCGAGGAGCTGGGCGGGGGGGACCTGAAAGAGCAGTTGCTGGCGAAGGCCTGGCCTGTTTAAGGAGAGGAGAGAGATCAAACGCCCGGCTTTGCTACGGCAAAGAACTGGATTCCAAAGGCAAACTCTAACCATTCCATTAGCCTCTCTTTTGTGTTGACATTGTGCAAGCCAAACACTGTAAATCTGGAGACAGAAAATCCAAAGTTTGACATTTGATCTTTCGATTCTTTTGTTATGTTTGGGAAAACTGAGCTGTGAAGCTGCTCAATTATGACTCTATGAAAGATTGTAGAGAGCATCTGATACAGGGTGTCTTAACCTAGGGTCTAATTCATAGGTGTCAGGGAGTCCCCGAAGTTCTCCCAAAATTATATGCAGAATTTTATTTGCATGTGTGTTTTTGTGGAAGAGACAGTTCAGAGACCCCTAAAACATCAGGAAATACTTGTCTGATCTAACGATCTATTAACTATCAACTATAAGTATCCTGAGCAGATGCTGAAGCTATCTATTTTAAAGCCAACGGAAGACATAATCCTTCCATGTCTATTGATCACTTTCTACTTCAACGCTTAAAATAGTTTCCATTGATGATAAATTTCCCATTTCAAGTCCTGTAAATCTCTTCACTTAGGATTTAAGCTAATTTCCTCCTTTTCCAGGCTTCGTGCAGATGAAGAACAGCTGGTGGTTGCTGCACAGTAACTAAGCCTGTGAGGCCGTTCTGTAAAGACGTTCCTCCGGAAACTTGAACTCCGTTGTGGCAAGCCCTGCCCTCTGCAATGGCTAGGAAATCATTTGCTTAGCTTAGAGAATTAGATCAGATGCCCAGAAGTTTGACGAAAAAATACATTTCCTCTCAAATGCTTTCCAAAACGTCGGAGCTAGAAGAAAAGCAACCTGCTAATGTGTTTGGAGCCATTTCATTCAGAACATGTGACTGAGTTCCGGTGTAGAGGCGCCATGCTAGCCATTTCCCGTTGGAACCCCGGGCTCTCTCTCCAGTTCAGAAAAACTGAAGGCCCGTCTGCTTGCGCATGTGTTGTGGCACAGAAGAGCAGATAATGGAAAACACATGGACCAGGGACATGCAATACACATTACTAATTTTTACTGCTTTCCTGGATTAACTCAGAATCCAGATGAGCGTTTAAGACCCAGACTGGGTTCTCTCAGCCCAAACCACCTGCAGAGGTCATTAGAGCCCGCGCCGGCCATGTTTACCCTGGTAACTGGAGTTCTTTAAGGCCGCTGGCATCCAGAAGGGATGCAAAGAGCAGGAGTCAAAGCTCAGGCATTTTGAGGGAAACGAACGCAGCAGCTGGATTCTGACACTCAGGAATGCCTACCCACTGCTGGATGGCACTGCCATCTTAAGCCCAACAAGGAAGACTCCAGGCAGACAGAAGGGGCTTCCAGACGTTCACTGGAAACACTCCACTTTCCATTCCCTTTATCCATGCAGGTTGGGAGACCCCCTCGGATGGTCTAGCTGACCTGAAGTAGCCTGAAGAATTCCAATACAAAGTAGTTAAATGGACATGGCGACACTCTTAGGCCACTCCGTGGGACCGTACAAAACAGTTATTGAGGCCCATCAGGACGAAGCTGTTTGGGTGGTTAGTGAGGACGCTCTAACACAGTGGTTCTCAACCTTCCTAATGCCGCGACCCTCTAATACAATTCCTCATGTGGTGGTGACCCCAGTCATAAAATTATTCTTGTTGCTACTTCATTACTGTCGTTTTGCTACCGTTACCCCTGTGAAAGGGTCATTCGACCCCTAAAGGGGCCGCAACCCACAGGTTGAGAACCGCTGCTCTAATGGTTTTACTGATAGGAGGGCAGCCTGAGCAACAGAGTGATTGATGACTGGTGGGCGGAACGCTGGCCAGCCTTTACGTGAAGGCTTGCAGCTCTGTTCATAACGACTGGCCCTGTAAAGGGCATCTTCAACTGCAGCCTATAATCTGCTCCCTACCCAAAAACAACAGAGCAGGCTCTCCCTGAGGAACGGGAATGTGGTGGTCTGGGTAGGACGGAGAGCAAGGGCAGAGATGATTGGAGCTGACGACCAACTGCCTGCTTTCCCTGAGGGAGCACTTGGCTTTCTGGGTCAGAGGGCCAGGCCCTGGTACAGAGAGAAAACACGAATGCCCATGGGTTTTCTGACAGGAGGGAACATGTAAACACCAGCCGGAGCTGTTCCCAGTGCGTTATGTGAAAAGAATGCTCAGCTGATCTTGCAAATGTATACCTAATGAAAAATGACAAGGGCAATTTGGCGAAATGGGACCCAGGAAGGTGGGGACGAGAGATGCTCGCCCTCCCGCATTGATCACGAGTGGTATACATATTCACGGGCTGCTGTCTTACTAGGTCTGGGGCCTTGCAAAATAAAGAGGGAAGATGAAACACCGCTGGGTGTCAGAGGGAAGAAAAGCAGCGACAGGCGAGCACCTCAAATTCTAAGTAAATGCAGCAAATTAAAAGGAAAAGAGATGGCTTAAAATGATTTTAAACACGAGCACGAAGCTGTGATTCTGTCTGCTCCGAAGGGTTGGGGAAGCCAGGAAGTATCTGGACGTTGGTGGTGGAAAAACTCTAGGCAGTGTGGAATTCTGAGTCGCCTGTAAACACACAATAACTGACTGATGACGGCCTGCCAAGACGCTGCTAGGCCAATCAAGCTGGGAGATGACTAACACACAAACCTTGACCATAAGCAGAAACAAACATCCAAAAGCTTCACATAAAATTTAATTTGAAAATGTGACAAGACTTGACCAACGCTTTGCAAAGAAGCCAACATGATACAGTTGATTTCCTCCCAGAATCAGTTATTAATCATAAAATGAGGTGTGTTTGCTCTGTCAGCTGGGTTGGGGCACAAGCCAGACTGTCAGATCTCAGATCTGTGCCTGGATCCCAGGGACTGGGAGGGGAGCAGGGGTGGTGGCGGTGATGTGTGTGTGTGTGTGTGTGTGTGTGTGTGTGTGTGTGTGTGTGTGTGGAGTGGGGTAGGGTGGGGTGTGTTTGTGTGTGTGTGTGTGTGTGTGTCTGGAGTGGGGTAGGGTGGGGAATGGGAGGTAGATAAAAACCTACCCACTCACGGCCCATAAAAGAGAACTTTAATGAGAACAAACAAACAGAAAACCAGAAGGGAAGGGAGGAGGTGGGCGTATAGCAAACCGTGCAGTGGTAAATGTCACATTTCTGCCATGGCTTCCATAAATTTCAGAAACTACATGCTACATGCCTCACCAATCTTATCCCTTACCATTTTGACCCCGAATCCCGGTTTTGACCGGCTTAAAATGCCATGTTTTGTATCTCTGCTTGGGGCACAGAAAGCTCTTTCTCCTCTCCTCCACACAGTCCAATTCTATGAATCCTTTAAGGCCCATATAACATCCTTAAACCAGAACCAAACCCACGGCCGTCCTGTCATTTCTGCTTCATGGCAACGCTACCGGGCAGGGCAGAACTGCCCCTGTGGGTTTCCGAGACTGTAAGTCTTTAGGAAATAGAAAGTCTCATCTTTCTCTCAAGGAGTGGCTGGTGGTGTCGAACTGCTGACCTATTAATGGTCAGCAGCCCAATGTATAACCACTATATCACCGGGGCTTCTTTCCCCATGTCCTTGGGCATACCAATATTGATCTTCCACTTTATAATCAGTATGCGTATGTGCTAATATTGAACTGTGTCAATAAAGGAGATTTGGCTCCTTTTACAAAAATGCTTGGCAAAGCTTGAGGTGGGTGAAACGTCCAGGAGCGTGGGTACTTGCTCATGTGCTGGGAAGAACAGCGAGAGAGTGAGTCACAATTGTGCTGCAGATGGAAACACATGATGTGCTTCCAGCTTGAAGTCGTTCTTGAGACAGAAGAGAGAACACATGCAGGGAAAACAGTTCCTAGCAACTGCCACGTCTGCGCTTGACAAAAAGAAATGAAATGCCGAGTTTCCCAAAGCGGGGAGATTTAGGGCTGGGAGTGTCTACAGGCAAAGAGGGAGGGAAGACAAGGGAGAGAGGGGGAAAGAGGAAAATCAGTTGAAGAGAGGAGGGGAAAAGATACACACACGTAACACAAAACAGATTTGTCTTAAATATTATAAGGGTGCCATACAGCCCTGGTGGTGTGGTGGTTCCTCACTGGGCTGCAGGCCACATGGCCAGTAGTTCAAAACTCCGTGGGAGAAAGACTGGGCTTGCTTCTTGCATTGAGTTGCATTTGTGAATGACAGCTACAGCTACAAGAAAAAGCTATATAAAATGTGCCTGTGCTTCTTCAAACGGGTTGATTATTTTATTGTGAAAAATCTGCTTTGCAATTTATTTATTTATTTTGGTTGATTTTTTAAAAATCATTTTATTAGGGGATCATACAACTCTTATCACAATAGTACACACAATTGTGTAAAACGCATTTGTACATTCATTGCCCTCATCATTCTCAAAACATTTTCTCTCCACTTAAACCCCCGGCATTA
>NW_022111324.1:430775-451016 GCF_000313985.2 Echinops telfairi | reverse complement strand
TTGAGTGGAGGCCCAATGTCCTTCTGCTACCTTAATACTAAACCTATAAATATAGGCTCATAGATCTATTGCCCCATTCTCCTGCTTTGCAATTTATGTAGAGAAACATTTCTTTCCTTTGTTGTCAACAACGAAGGCTCAGACTCAAATATAAAAAATGAAACATAACTAGCAAATAATGATTTTTTTGCTTCCTTTTTTCCTAATTTTTGACAATCACATGCAGTAGTTTTTTTGCTGTTGCTTCCTATTCATAGTGACCCTGTAATGGGTTTCCAAGGTTATAAATCTTTTTAAAAATAGTTTTTATTTTTATAATAGTTTTATTGACATATCTTACATTCCAATATATGCATTGAGCACATACAATCTGTTGTTCCATCCCATCGGGTGAGGTTATTCAACCATCAATGCTATCCACTGCTCTTTTCCCCACTTTCTCCCCTGTGTTAGACAGGGTTCTCTAGAGAGATAAAACCAAATTGCTGATAATTTAATATATTTATTTATAAAGATAATTAGGTATATAACAAGAAATAAACTGTTAAATCATATACAGATAAATATATAATATAAAAGGAAACAGTTAAATTATAAAGCACTACAAATGGCTCAATTCAACTCACTCCCGTGAGAGAGTTGTGAGAGACTAGCAGTCCTTCCAGTCCAGTCTGCTGCCAGCTCTTCCTCTATTTATAGAGAGAGCTAGGCTATGTCAGCACAGCAGCCAATCAGAAGGCAGGTCACCAACTGCCAGCTGGGTCACCAACCGCCAGACCCCAGTTCCAGAGATCTCTTAAAGGGACCTCAACTTACAGCGACACAGTCCACAGGCTAGGTGTCCCACAGGTAGTGTAGCCTCTAAATTGAGGCACAGAACAAGCAAGGCAGCCGCACACTGGTCCGATGATCAAAGAGTGAGAGACAAGAAAGACGAGGCTCACCAAGCCATTTATCTCTCTGCCCTTCATTTAATCCCACTTGTGTTTATCGGCCAGGCTGGCACAATAAACTATCTCACCCCCCTCCCTCCTCCCGCACCCTCAGGGAACCACCACTCCTGCCACAGTCTCTGACGGGTCATCCAGCCTGACCTTCATGTACCGATCAATCCAACGCATACAAATGAACATACGCAAATCTAACGTGATCAGTGAGGTAAAATACATACCAACCTTACTAGCAAGGGGAGGAAATGTTGAAGAAGTAGAGGACAGTTATGTGGTTATGTGGTTCATCAGTGTCATACCACACCCTGGGTATGACACAGGGCCACATCTGTTCCATGTGGCCCAACCATCTTGCAGGTGGATTTTGGGTTTCCACTACATCCCCACCCCTTCACATGGAATTGGTTGCATGTTTTTGAACTTTTGATACCTCTTCTGGTCAACACCTCATGATCACAGAGGTTGGTGTGCTTCTTCCATGTGGACTTTGTTGCTTTCCTGTAGATGGCTGCTTATTTAATTATAAGCCTTTAAGACCCCAGACACTACATCTTTAGATAACCAGACACCATCAGCTTTCTTCACATTTGCTCATGCACCCATTTTGTCCGCAGTGATCATGTCAGGAAGGTGAGTGTCATACAGTGCCACATTATCAGACTCTTTCTTGGACAGAGACAAGATTTAAGCACAGGCCCAAAGTCCATCTGCTTCCTTGTTACATATATATTTAAAATCCCCGCTCCCCCTACTATGTTTACCCATCATCCAGCTTTAGTAATTCCTCTCAGGTACAATTCAATTGTTCAGACACAGTAGGTAAAGCTACACATGCCTCACTGTCAATTTTAGAACACTTACTATTCTCTTTTCAATTATTGCCACCCCCCTCCTCCACCCCCTCACATGCAGTGTTTTTATTGTTGAGGAAAAGTTGTTTTTAATAAAATATAAAAACGAAAAGGAAACAAAATGGACTATCCTGGCGGCTCTGTGTGTGAGAACGTCTAGAACCTTGGCACTGAGCTGTACAACTCTGATGCCTGGTTCAGTCATTTACTAGCTAAATGACTTTTGTTAACTTAGAACTTCTCTGGGATCCAGTTTCTTCATTTGCAGAATGACGACAACAGGAGTCCCCCTCTCTTGTTCATTGAAGCTGTTATTACTACTCTCTGAATTGTACTTTTGGGGCACTCTAATTTTCTACCTTCATCTCTGACTAAGATATATAAGCTCCTTTGGGTAAACAGGGCAGGATATCAAGGCAAGGCTTTCATGAACAAATATAATGAAAGAGTATCATTCCAGATGATAAACTGTGGGGTGGTGGGCACTCAGGATCGACCTGAGCCCCTCCTGTACTGCACCCTGTCTAGCATCAGGGATGATCTTTCACTCCCTTTGCCGGAGGGAAGTGTTGGTAAAGGTGCCAGCACCAATTTACATAAGCAACATTAACCAACCTGTTGTGGTCAAGTATGCTCGGACTCATGGTGGCCCCATGTGCGTCAGGGTAGACCCACAATCCGCAGGGGTTTCAATGGCTGATTCCCCCTGACCCCCCAGCAGATCACCAGACCTTTTGTCCTAGGATCTCGGAATGGACTTGAATCTCCAACTTTCTGGTTAGCAGCTGAGCTTGTTAACCATTTGCGGCACCCAGGGATTTCCAACCCACATTAGGAAATATAAATGTAAAAGATTCATTTCTTAGACCTAAAGATTGGTCTGCTTATAAGAAAGGAGGGAAAGTAAAACGGACATGAACTTGGGGTCTTCCGTGACAAACAAGTTCATTTCAAACAAAGAACATATTGTACATGTTGAAAAAAAGCACCTAGCACACTCCCTCTCCAGTCTCCCAATGGAAGCGGCTCCATGTTGAGCTTGCAGGTTAGTTCCACTCACTTCCTCCTCACCCCTTCTCTTCATGCTGACCATCTGCTGTTTCATGAAATCAGTAAGAGCGCATGAACAAACTCATTCTGTAACCTTCATTTATTCATTCAACCACCATGTGAGCATCTCTCGTGTGCCAAAAGGAGCCCAGGTGTCACAGTGCTTGGCTGCCATGGAAAGGCAGCCAGTTGGCCCGTTGGCACCTACCAGCAGCTCCATGGGAGAGCAAGACGGGCAGTCCACCTCGGAAACCCTATGGGGCAGGTTCTACTCTGTCCCTAGAGTTGAGTCACTTGATAGCAGTGGGCTTGGGGACTACGTGCCAGGTATGGTTATAGATTGTTACAAACATTTAGCTCCCAGCATCTATACCTGAATTGGACAGAGGAAAGGTTTTCATGTAGGAAATGGCCACCATGTGATGGGGTCACAGAAGTGAAAGTTAAGACTTCCTGAGGCTCTCAAAAACTGAGCTATCCTCCCTTGAGAGGCTTGAGTATTGCCCAAATGGAGAATTACATTAAAACATTGGGAAAACATCAAACAAATGCATTTCCTCAGGGAGGTCTTCTCTTACTATCAAAGCTCAAGCAGCAACCTCCAATCCTCCCTGCTCTTTTCGTTCACAGCCCTGCAGCACTGTGTAATCACACACTGATATGAATCCTTGTTTAATAATGCCTGTCTCTCAAACTAGATCACCAGCTCCATAAAGCAGGGCGCACATTTGTTTCACTCGCGGCTACGCACCCAGATCTAGCCCAGTGCCTGGCACCTGGGCAATACAAAGGGTGGAACACAACCTTCAACGTTAGGAAGGCTAGACTCTCACTTACTACTCATGCATCAGGCAATCTATTGCTTTCTAAAAGGTCCATCATTCTCGGCCCCAACTTGGAAGTGTGCCACCTCAGAATAGTTCTGGAAATGGTAGCACAAAGAATTTCTAACATCCTCAAGTACGTCTCCTTGCCTCTCTAGATAACAGCCAAAGTCATTTTTCGTCAACCTGACACTTGTATTTGGAGTCTGTAACCAGCAACGGCGGTCCTTTCCAAGGTGACCAGATCAAATCTGACTTAGTAGCACCTAACAGCAGCAGCAGGACACACTCATCCCGAGATGTGTAGGCGTCTCATAGGCTGGCTTCCCACTTCTGCACGAGTTCAGCGCCTCAAAACTTCTGATAGGAGTCATTTAGGGCAGTTTCATGCAGTCTGGTTAGTTCCTAACTGTTCTAACACTAATGGTATTCTAAGGCTTAGCTTTTCCCTGGACCCAGCCGCTCTTTCCCTGAGAATTCGACCCAGAGTTGTGGGAAGGTTTTATCATTAGATCATTTTCAAGTGTAGCATTTCATTGATATCTAACAGTTCCTCCTCAAAGGGCATTAAGAGGAATATGGCAAAGAGAAAAATCATTACTAATTTTCTTCAAATTGAGTTTCTGGACTGCAAAATTGACATCTAATTACGTAATTTCACTTTGTGCCTCAAAAATTGCAACCACTCAACTCCGGGTGTGCATGGCAAGAAAGGAACTCATAAACTGAGTCTGAAAGATCAATGAGCTTTAGCTTGGGATCATGGGCTCAGCCCTAGGGATGGCCAATGACTTTCCTGCTAATCAGCAAACCACTGGCACCAGTACTAGCAAACTTTGCTACGTGTCACAAACTGAAACTCAACACCCACCCACAACTGAATGCTCAAAAGCACTCTCTCACACCCAGAACCCCTGAATCAACTACCCTGCAGGCAAAATAAGACCCAACCTTCTCTGGAATTACTACTATTAGGTGAAAAAAGCATTCTTTCTTCTGGAAAATAAGTGACTCTTTAATTGGCACTTTGGATTAAAATGTTAGGATTTAACAGAGTCAAATATTTTGCAGAGTCAATAAAACACAAGTCAACATCTTTCTGGTACTCTCTTTCAGTCAAGAGCCGCCTGACATCAGCAGTGATAACCATCATTCCACGTCTTCTTCTGAATCCAGCCTGGCAGGTCCCTGTCAATATACTGCTGCAATTGCTGTTGGGTGAATTTTGGCAAAAATTTACTTGTGTGTGATATCAATTATGTTTGAATATTCTGTTGGGTCACTTTTCTTTGCAATGGGTACAAACATAGCTCTCTTCCAGCCAGTTGGCCAAGTGCTGTCTTCTAATTTTTAATTTTATGTGTACCGTATTCTTCTTCATGGAAAATAAGACGTCCCCTGAAAATAAGACCTAGCACATCTTTTGGGAGCAAAAATTAATATAGGACACTGTCTTATTTTCGGGGAAACAGGGTAGTTCTTAAATACTTCCTCCCCACCCCACTATCATGATCCCAATTCTACCTTACAAATCTGGCTAGACCAGAGGATGTACACTGGTACAGATAAGAACTGGAAACAGGGAATATAGGACAGATGATCCCTTCAGGACCAGTGGTGAGAGTGGCCATACATGGAGTGTGAAGGGAGGTCAGATGTGCAGGCATTCCCCCAACTGAGGGCGATCAGTTGCCAGACTGCACTGGGCCTGCTCCCTGCTGCTGAGGACAATAAACAGGCTCCTATAGGCAGAGTTCACATCCTGCTGATAATGGTCTCTACCAGTTGGGCCAGAAACAAGCCAAACGGGCTCTGTTACATCCAAAGTTAAGCTGCCATCCTAAATCTAGGATCCGCCAATCTTGTCACATATACACCCCAATCCCTCCTCTTCCTATTGCGTGTATGTCCCTAGACCACCCCCTCTCATTGCTGTATAACCTATAGTGCAACCCCTTCCTGTGATGTATGTCTTCACCTGTAATTAGGGGGCTCGCATGGCCCCAGAGAGGATAAAAGCTTGGGAGGCATTAAAGTTTCTCTCTCTCCCTCCACGTGGACCACCAAGAGGGGCTGAGGTGAGCAATGCTACCATGTAACATGGTGTCTGACTCCATTTATTTCTATATATCTCTTTTATCTCTCATGCTCTCGATTACTTTACTATAATATTTACTTATTATTGCTGTACAATTGCGCCTACCGAACCCGTAATGATTGTGCTAGGAGCTGGTTTCTCCTGGCACTGGAGGGTGGAGGGACAGTAGGTAGAAATGGGGAACTGATTACAAGGATCTACATATAACCTCCTCCCTGGGGGATGGACAACAGAAAAGTGGGTGAAGGGAGACATCGGACAGTGTAAGATAGGACAAAATCACAATAATTTATAAATTATCAAGGGTTCATGAGGGAGGGGGGAACGGGGAGTTTGTTTCATAAAATCAGAGTGAGACCACTGAAAATACTGAATGAAAAGGTAACATAATTGAGCGAATGCCACAATCCAGTGTTCCAACCAGCGGTGTCGATGATAGACATTGCTGAGAACAAACAAACTAGGTGACTCAGAGGCCTCCAACACCAGCAGGCTTGCTCCATGCCTGCAGGCTTGGGTGGAATGTGTGCAACCCTTGCTCTGAGAAGCGCTCTGAGGCCGAATTCCCAGATTACTGGTTGTAACTATGATACTCAAACCATACAGAGATTTTTCACCAAGGATGTCATTCTGAGTTTTTGAACTCCAGAGAATTTCTCACGCTCTCTCATGGGAAAGCCCCTAATAGAGACAGACGGTCTTCCCAGAGGCCCTAGCTGTACCATAGGAGGGGTACCATCAGGAACAGAGGTGTCAAGGGACACTCCCCAGGTGATTCCTGACACCCCCTGCTGTTTGGCCAAATGTCCCAGGGGACTCAAAGGCTAGGCCCCATTTTCAACTAAGACATTTACTCAAGTTTCTGATGAATTGTGATCATCCGCTAAGCTAGCAACAGTTCTGCTCCAACTGTTTGCACAACAGTTTCCATCCTAAAGCAGTTACCATAGTTGGTAGACAAAATACCTTTGGAAAGAAAAACACCAACAGCCTCCAAGATAGGACATAAAAAATTCATAGAAAAATACAACAATAGAGCTATAGAGGATAAGTGAACAAATGCTAAAGTAATGTTTAGGCTCCTGCTTGTCATTCTGATGTGAAGAGTTAATTTTATCTTCCAGAGACGTGTCATCCAAATACACATACTGCAGGGATAGGATGCCTTTTTGGAAACTGCATGACTTATTTGTGAAATCCAAACAAATTGTCTGGTACAGAGACACAGTGATGACTGCAATCAAATAAGGGAGTTTCTATCCATGCAAAGAAATTTCTGGAATAGTCCAAGTGTAACTATGGGGATGGGACGCTTAGGGATGAGAGAAGGAAGAGATTCATCCGATTGGAGGGCTTGGGAATGGCCAAAGAGAAGGCAACTGGTGGGGATGGTGTTTGGTTTTCAAATAAAAGTTTTAGTTCAGGGGATGGACAAAGTCAAATATTGCTCCTTAACTTTTCACTCTTAGGTTCTCCATCTTGTTCCATCTGGCCACAATTTGCAGGTTCACCTGTCACAAACCAGTGGACAGACAGCAGGATCACTGGAGTGGCAATTATAAACCCCAAGTTGTATGTCTAATAACTAATATTTGCAAATGAGCTTGTGTATTAGTCTGGGTACTTTAGAGAAACAAATCCACAGAAACTCATGTATAAGAGAGAGTTTTATATAAAGGTTAAGTGCGCATGAAGAAAATATCCCAACCCAGTGCTGCCCAAGCCCACAAGTCCAACATTAACCCATTAACCCATATGTCCAACAACAGTCCACAAAGTCCTCCTCCATCTCGTAAAACACACACAATGATGCCAACTTCAGGAGGAAAGCTGAATCAGTGCGGTTGTAAGCATCTCAGCACTGGCAGGGGTCTCCATGTGGCTGCTCCAGCACCCAGGGCTGTATCCGGGTAGATCCTAGTGGCTTCTCCTTGGCGTTGTCTTGCAGGAAGTGAGCCTTGCAAGCTGAAGCAGGGAACTGCTAAGGCAGCTGCACTCTGGTGCGACCATCACAAAGCAAGAGACCCGAGAAACTAGAAAAGCAAGGCTCACCGAGCCATTTATCCCTCCGCCCTTCAATTAATCCCACATGTGTTTATCGGCCAGGTTGGCACAATAAACTAACAACCTCAGCTTGTAAAGCTGCTTCCTGCATATAAGGCTGCACGGTCATCTCCAAGTAACTGCATCTTCCTTTTTAAAGAGGAGCTTTTTAACTAAAGAAATAAATCAGGCTCTAAGAATCCATTCAAAACCTTGCATTTAACCTTCTGTGGCAAACGGACAGGACAGCAACTCACGGCCTGGATTTTTAGGTCTTCAGACCCATATGTCTTAAATTCAGAATGGCAGCGATGCATGTCCCAACACCTGCGTCTCGGTTCCTGATTTTGTTCCCAGGCCTCAAGGGGCCTTGCCTTCTTGGCTCGTTTGCTCCGTGGTTAACCCTGAGGACGCAGCTGCTAGTCTCCTGGCAGTAGACGCAGTGAGGCAGTGAGATGACTGGCATGCTCGTCAAGCCTGCAATGTTAACACAGAGCCCACACCCCGACATTCTGTCCAAAGGTTAGGGGAAGGGCCCATATGTGTTTGGGGAGTCTAAGATGAAGGCGCGCTGGTCGTCCAGTGGCTAAAGCACTCATGCTCACCCACCAGCTGCTCCTCAGGAGAGAGATGTGGCAGACTGCGACCCTAAAGATGCTCGCCCGCCTTGGGGACAAAGAGCATGGGGCAATTCATTCCTGGCCTACAGAGCCACTGAGTCAGGATTCCCTGGACAGCCGTGACTTCCCATTAAAGTGGACCTCACCTGTGGCTCATCAGCAGACTGCATTCAGAGATGGCCCTGCAGAGAACTGAGTGAATTAAAAAAAACAAACACCGGGCATTTCATCCATTTTTAGAATGGATTCAAATAAATGAAAGCTGTGAGAGGCTGTGAGACAGTCACTCATTTTACAGGTTAAGTGCTGGAGGCTCACAAAGTATCTGTGTTAACATCTTAAACCCTATAACCCTGTTATCATTATTCCTCTTGCTTGGAATGCTTAGTTCTAAGGAAGGACTGGCTCACATCCCCTATGGCAAGAGTAGTTGATAAAACAATTGTTTTAGAAGTATAAACTGCATAACAGTTTGATGTATTTTATAACACTGTTGTTAGGTGCCAGCAGGAGGGTTCCGCCGCATAGCGACCCTAACTACAACAGAACAAAGCGCTGCCTGTCCTGGCCGCCTCACAGTCCCTGCTACACTCGAGCCCATTCTTGTGGCACTGTGTCAACCATCCCCTTGAGGCTCGGCTTCTTTTTCATCACCTGTCGACTTTACAAGGCACGGTGTCCTTCTCACCTGATAATATGAGGCCTCACCATGTTCATTCTGGGCTGTATTGCTTTCAAGACAGATTTGTTCATCTTATTACTGGATCTTATTTCTGGACTTGGGCCCAGTCAAGTTCCAAACTGAAAAGCATGGAATGTTGGATCAGAAAGCCAATGTCTGTTTTATTTGTGAGGCTTCTAGTCCGTGCCATTCTCGGTTAAAAAAACCAAACTGCTGTGATCACCAATGTTCTAATCTACTTGCATTCATCAACTATTTGCTTGGCATCCACTCTGTGCCAGGTTCTAATCTAGATGGGGGGACTGAGCAGGGAAGGCCCTAGTCTCCAATGGGTTTGCAATCTAAGGGGGGTGGCAGGCAGTTGCTGAGAGAAGTAGGTAAGGATAGTAATCATGAAAAAGACTAAAGGCTGAAATGTGGAAATGGGATATGATATGAAATGTTAGGGGTCTGAACTGGAATTTTAGAAAGAGTTGTCAGAAAAGGCATTTCCAAGAAGATGACTTTTTGTGAAAAGGTGGCTTTTCAATCAAGCCCTAAGAGAAGAGAGGCGGCTAGGAAATGCTGCTATCTGGAAGGGCCTTTGGGGCAGTATACAGGTGCCAGGGCAAGAGTGTGCTCAGAGTATACCTGAGGAAGAGCTGTGCGACTGGGCCAGACGTGAGTGAGGTGGTGAGTAGGAAGAGATGGGGACCACATTCCTAACAAGTCACATGGCTTTGGCTGTTTACAGGGACGAAGCAATAGGAGGCTCTGAGAAGGAGTGTCATAAACTTACATCAAGAACACTTTATTTTCTTACTTATTAATTGCAAAGTACGGTAAGATAACCACCCACATTTCCAAAGTTTGTAATGATTAGATGGTGTGGAAGGGTGTGGAGGCTGGCAAGAGCTAAAAAAGATCAGTTCCTGCTTTATGTGAGAATCAATGTGGCAAAGTGGGGAGAAAGTCAGACCCTGAAACGACAGACAGTCCATAGCTAGCACGTTTCTGCAACTTCATCTCTAACCCTGAGATATTAATTCCTTACTTACGGAAAGGACCCAAGACACCTACCTTTCAACGTAGCAAACGTGAAAGGAGTCATTGCCTTTGAGGGCCTTGGGAAGAGCCTTGGGAATCAGGGATTCTGAGCCTCGTTCCTGACCTTCCACTGCCTCGTGGAGAGGAAGTCAACTGCACTCTCCACGGCCCTTGACATTCGCCATCTCTCCAGTGGATAGAGGTTCAGTGCCTGCCGTTTTCCTGCGGTGGGGTGAGGGGTGAGGCCTCACTGCTTGTCGTGCCACCACATGACCGGGACCACTGCAGACTGTTTCTACTGTTAGCACAAGTGTGACTAAGACTTGCCTTAAGACGGCAGTGGAAGAATCCAGAGGAGAATGCTGCATTGGAAACAATATGGGATCTATTGATCTTAAAGACATAATCCAGAGCCTCTTGCGCCCACCACTTAGTGAGTGACAGAAAGAGAACGGCAGGCCTGGAGCACCAGATCTCTGTCAGACAGTGAAGAGGGCTCCAGGGAGCGCAGTCTGGCACACATCAGGCCTTCTTTAAGCGCTTGCTCACTGAGTGCTCAGACAGCACTAGGAAATCTGGCAAATTTCTGGTCTCGGTTTCCTTTTGAAGTTATCCCAGCCGGCTTCTTGTAACGTGGTGCTTCTCAGCAGAAACCCTGGCATCTTTTCTTTCTGGACTTCTGTGAAAACCATGGGCCCTTCCAGGGTGAAAGAGTCGAACCCTCCACAACAGTTTATATGGGTGAAGAAATGGCATGGAGGGCCCTCTCACCATCTCCAGCTATACAACGGGGAAGGAGAACCCACCTGCCCAAGATGATGCCCATGAGGCAGAAGTCAGGCATGGCTCCACCCTCCTTTCCCCTATCCTGACGCCAATTGTCCCTCCCACATCATTCTACTCTCTCCGCTAGGCTTGATAACCCACCACAATGGTCACGCAGACCATTCTCATGCTTCTGGGGGCTTATCAGGGAAGTTAACAGGTTATGCTAAGTCAGGATCAGATAGCATTATAGAGAGGAGCCCTTTGTGTCTGCAGTAACACCTCTTCTCAGCCGTATAGGTAGACACATCTTCTTCTTTCTGGTCCTCATCCCTCTCACCCACATGGCCCTTTGGTCTTTGCCCTGCTTGGGCCAGTGTTAAAAAGCTTCCTCAGCACTGTTAGATACCGAAAGGGCAACCCACTCCTCAAACCAGTGTCCTGCCCAAAGGTGCTCCACCCTACTTGTTTCGTGGTTGGGAAAGTCCGTCTCCTCTCTGCTTCTTGGTCCCTGTGCTGCTCCTCTGCTTGGTCTCATGGTCTCAGTTCTGTGGCCGTGGCTGACTGCCACTTCATCAGAGATCTCACACGTCCTCCACTAGTGGCCCTTCTTTCTGGATGGTTGTGGAATTCCCTATTCTGCTTCTGAAATGGTTCTACTGATACCTACTAGAGTAGCAAAACTGACCGGTCCTTAAGTTAGAGTCCTCTCCACCTTATGTGTTGTATATACTCCCACTCATTTATTTGGTGGGAATTATAAAGACTATGGATAGAAGTGCTTTACTAAGTACTTTAATTTCACTGCAGTAGCTTACTCGATTTCCATGGAAGGCACGCTGAAGGCTGAAAACTAGCTTGTGTTATGACTTAGAAAAATGTAGGTCATAAGCTTTCTAACAAGAGCCCACATTTTTGGGATTTTTTTTTAAGCTGAGAAGGCGAGTCCAGCCAACTTCTTCCACAGACTGATTTTTTTTGCACTATTTGCTCATCTAGTTAACAGAACACAAAAGTTAAGCTGGACTGCAGCTTGGGCATCACAAAACCCACATGACTGTGAAGTGCAGTTACCACCTATGTTCCCGAGTTAGTACAAAATCCTAACTAGGATCCCTGGTGCCATAAGGGCTAAAGGATTCAGCAGTGAACTGAAGAAAAGCTGGCAGTTCAAACCCACCAGCTTCTCTATAGAAGAAAAATGAGGCAGTCTGCTTCTCAGTCTTGGAAACCTGAGTTCTAACTCCATCTTACAGGGTCACTGAGTCCAAATCCACTCGATGGCAATGGGGTTTGGTTGTGTTTATGGGTATGTGATCTCAAAGCTATACATTTTCTCAATTTAACTTTAATTTTTCAGGCTGAGGCTAAAAGAGCTAATCACAGGAGATCTCAATTAATCAAACATGACAGACAAGGGTTCTGATATTGTTTTTTATCCCCCCCCCCCAGATATACGACATGGCTGATGTTCTAATGGGAATTTGTTTGCATGATCCATATCATTCAGTTACATAAATATTTACTTAGTTTCTGCTATGTGCTGGGCATTGTCCTGGGTACTGCAGAAACAGAGATGAGTCAGAGCTGGCCCCTGGTGGAGGGGCTGACCAACTCAAATGTTATGGCATCAATGGGGTAGGGGCATGCCCATGGTGCAAGGAAAGCAAAAAGGCGGGCACCTCCCTAATCTGGATGGTGGACTGATGACAAGGAAGGTTTTCTGAAGGAAGGAACTCTCGCACTGGGCTTTGGAGCAGTGTATCCCGGAGTGTGGTGTGAGCATGCGTAAACCCATAAAGTTCCAAGGCACTGCGCTGGGCACAGTGTGGCTGGAGAATGGATTGCGAGGAAGGGGGTGAGGGGAAGGGGTGAAAGGGTTGGTTCACAGAGGCCTTGGAATTTATGCCACTCGCACTGGGGAACAACAAGAGGACTTTCAGGGAGGGGAAAACACAGTCAGCTATGTATCTGATTTAGATAGGTCACTCTGATGGCAATGTAGAAAGATAGCTTTAGTGGACGATGAAGAGAGAACTAGATATTTAATCTGAAATTTTATACAACCTGATTTTTCTTAGTAGAACAAAGGTGTTTCCATGTATGCTCAACATTCTAAAGCACATCCCACCCTATCCTTATTAGGTCTAGCTTGTCTCTGATAAACATCACTGATACACAAGCGCGATGTAAAAGGAGTCAAATATGGCGGTTGGGACCATGGGGTGGGGGGGCTGGGAAGAGAGAATCCCTGTTTTAGAACCAGGTGGCACAATCTACTGCAACATCTCCTTAAACAGGATTTTAATTCTTTTAAACAACCAGAAATAGGCTGCTCAATAAGGACTTGGAGAAAGAAGGGACTGTCAAGGGACCACCAGTAAAGAACATGCCTTTACAATCCCTACACTGTTTGCTCTTTAGCAAAACTAACTTCGGTGATGCTGTCAGGTAAGCAGCAGACTGCTCAGCACAAGGTCTGCAGTTGAAACCTCCCAGCCGGCTGAAGGGGAAAGATGAGACAGGGCGCTCCCATGAAAGTCCAGTCTCGGGATCAGCTCAAAGGCAGTGAGTTTGATTCTGTTTGGTTGGCTACACTATTAAAGAGCTTTGACTACACGATTGGTTATACTTTCAAAGAACACACACACATATCAAGCCTCTTCTGTCGTTTTGATTTTTCAGAAATTATCACCGTTAAAACAACCATGGTAGTAAGTGCTTTCTATTGGGTAGGGGTGAAGGGGTTGAGAGAAATGGTAAGTAGGAAAGGATATGGAAGTGATAGGGAACCATTACAAGGCAGCTCGCATGCACTTTCTCATTTACTCCTCACCACAGTCCTATGATGTCCCTACCTTACACCCTTCCCTAACCCCCCCACCCCCAATCCTCACTCACTGCCATCGAGTCAATGTTGACTCAAAGCAACCCTATTGGGCAGGGGAGAACGGCCTTTGTGGGTTTCTGAAACCCCATCTTTCTCCCACGCCCCACCCCCAAAACTAAGACATAACTAATCTAAGTCTCAGAGATTAAACCACCCAAGGGCACACAGCCCATGCAGAAGCAAAAGCAAATTGGAGCTCAGGGCAGATTCCAATGTCTGTGTATCCTCCCTTCCTTCCTCAAGGAGGAGGAACAATTCAAACGTTATCAGTATCAGTCAATATGACTTTATGTAGGTTGATTACAATGCCCCATCTTTGAGAAATGCCTTCATTCTCTGTTTGCTTTTTCTTTTCTTTGGCTCTTCTTCTCCTCTACCCCCGCCCCCTTACAGATATCCAGCCTTACCACAGGGAAGACAAACAGAATGAAAATGGATTCTCTTGGGACCTTTGAGATCTTATTTCCACACCTAAAATGAGTTGGGCAAAACGTTTTAGGTGATACTGAGCACAGACGAAATTCTGCCCATCTCTAGTCATTCCACAACATGGAATTTCCATTGTATCTATTCCATAGTGGTGGATTTCTTTTAACTTATATACTATCAAGTACTTGAACATTCGATAACTACTAGTCACCTAGGTGTCAGGTACCATTCTAGGGAGCAGAGATAGATTAACCAAGAAAACTAAGTTCCTGCCCTCATGGCACTTACATACGAAAGGAGAGACCAAAGCAAACGTAGAGACGACGACAGCACTATACAGAAGTCCAACGAGAAGGGCGGAGAAAGGGAGAGAGAAAACAGGCTACATTTGGCAGCAGGGTCAGAGAAGGCCTCTCTGAGGCTTCTCTCAGCTGAGATCTGAAGGATGGGAAGGAGAGAGCCGAGGAGGGCCAGGCAGCAGTGTGTTCCAGGTAGAGGACTAGCAAGTGTAAAAGGCCTGAAGAACCAATGAGCAAGGAGCAAAGCATGTGCCAGAAGGCCACGGAGGCCAGAGAAGCTGGGCTGGAGTGAGTCAGGAAGAAAACGTAAGTCAAAGAAGAAGGGCAAGCCATACAGGAATGTGTAAGCCTGGTAAGGGGCTTGCGAATGATTCTAAGTGTGACAGAGCCACTGTAGAACATTGAGCAGCACAGTGACATGACTTGATTTATATTTTCAAGATTTCTATTCTGGCTGCTGTGTGAGAACTGACTAAGGAGGGGGACTAGTTAAATACAGTTGATAGCGGTAGTTCCACTGAGAGATAATGGTGGCTTGGATTACTGTGAGAGGGTGGAGTTGGTGAGATTTGAAGCATATTTTAAAGTCAGTAAGGCTTACAGATGGACTAGACGCCAGGTGAGAGAGAACAAGAGGCATCACGGATGTTCTACGTTTCTGGCACGAGCAACTGGGAAATGCAGCCATTTGAGGACATTGGGGAAGCAGCAGGATATAGTCTGGAGCTCTGAACTGCATCAAAGCATGATACACAAAATGGGAGCCATTAGCACATATTTAAAGCCATGTATAGCTACCTGGTCCCCCCAATCCATTACCTTCTTTTTCTTCTAGTAAAAGAATCCCCAATTTTTAGCTAGGAACCATGGCTACTTAGGTCAAAACTACATTTCCTAGATCCCCTTCAGCAAGCAGTTGCTATAGCACTCAGTTCTACCAATGGGCTGGGAGCAGATGCAACAAGTTAGCTTTAAGTGTATTCTCAAAGGCAGGGTGGAGTAGCTATGTGAGACCAGGATATGGAGACAGCATGACAGGGACAGCAGCGCAACAGGCTAGAAAAGAACTGGGTCCCCAACACCTGCAAGCTATCCTATCAGCCCTGGGCCATCAGCCTACATGTTTGTGAAAAGGAAATACATTTTTACCGTGTAAAGTCCATGTATTCTGGGATTTTGTTGTTATAGCCATCTCCCCTCGAAGGCAACTGATGTACCGTGGCAATGAATGAGATCACCTAGGCCAAAGACTAGGGCGAAGCCCTGGAGTATTTCAATGGTGAGAATAAACACATAAGACTGGGAAGAAAGAGCTAGTGGAATAAGATGAAAAACAAAACAAACCAGGGAAATCACAGTCTCCTGGAAATCAAGCGAGTAAAGTGTTTCAAGATGAGGTCAAGTATTTCTGAGGGTGACATGAGGACAGAGAAGGTTTGGCAGGATGCAGGTGAACAGTAGTTCTAGAGACACGCAGTTTAGTGGACTGATGAGATGAAAGCCTATTTGTAATGGGCTAGAGAACGAACAAGAGTAGAGAAAGCAGCAATGGTGAGGACTGAAGAGTTTTAAAAGGAGGGAAAACAAAGGGGCATGAGAAGTTTAACTGAGCATGATTACAATCAAGGTGTAATCCCAAATTTCCCTAACAAAGCAAGAGCTCAGAAATATAGTATGAAGTGCTTACATTGCTATTAAGGGGTTATTCTGTTTTTTTGATAAATCATTCAAATTTACATCTTAAAGGAATGACAGCTTACCTCCTAATAAGCTGTTAGCTTGGGCCCTTTAAGATCATAGTAATGGTACAAATCTACTACTACCTATGCAACCACGAGGTGTCAAAGGGATCAGGTATAAGGCATCATCAGAACAAAAAAATCTTACCATAGTGAATGATGGGGGGAGTGCGGAGTGGAGATCCAAAGCCCATTAGTAGGCCACTGGAGATCCCCTTGCAGAGGGGTCTCAGGGAGGAGATGAGCCAGTCAGGGTGCGATGTAACAACGATGAGAAATACAACTTTCCTCTAGTTCCTAAATGCTTCCTCCCCGCTCCCACTACCATGACTCAAATTCGACCTTGCAAGTCTGGCTAGACCAGAGGATGTACACTGGTACAGATAGGAACTGAAAATACAGGGAATCCAGGGTCGATGAGCCCTACAGGACCAGTGGTGTGAGTGGCGAAACAGGGAGGGTAGAGGGAGAGTGGGTAGGAAAGAGGGAACCGATTACAAGGAACTTTGTGACCTCCTCCCTGGGGGACAGACAACCGAAAAGTGGGTGACGGGAGACGTCGGACAGGGCAAGATATGACAAAATACCCATTTATAAACTATCAAGGGCTCATGAGGGAGGGGGGAGTGGGGAGGGAGGGGAAAAATGAGGACCTAATGTTGGGGGTTTAAGTGGAGAGAAAATGTTTTGAGAATGGATGTACAAATGCGCTTTACACAATTGATGTGTGTATGGATTGTGATAACAGTTGTATGAGCCCCTAATAAAATGTTTAAAAATAAAATAAAAAGACAAAAAAAACCCCCAAATCTACTACTACAGTAGAAATGGGAATGGCTTAGAGGCCTTCTTCCTACTTGAAAATCAGTCCCTGTAATTTAAAAAGAAAAGAATTTTTTCTTTAGAAACTTTGCTGCAACTTTTTTCCTACTAACTCTTCTGTATGCCCTACATTTTTGGTACCAATAGATAAAAATTTTGGTGACATCCCAAGGCTTTTTAAATTTTTTAGATTCATGTGATATCTCCAGTACTGTGAAATAAGTGCAATGTAATAGGTAAGGAGATGGGGGCGAGCTCTAACAGCTTGCACACATACTCCATATATATAGGTGATTCTTTCTTTTTTTTAAGTGGTTTGTTTCCTTTATTTAGGTGATTATTTCTTTAGATTTCATGCTAACATACTCAGCTATGTGAGGCTGGAAGCCAAATCTACGGTTGCCATTACCTAATCAGCCTAAACCATCTCCAAGTAGCACACACATTCTTACAGAAAAGGAGGCTAAAATGAATGAACGACTAGAAAAGTAAAGAAGGCCTTGTTCGGCCACCTTAAAAAAAGAAAGGCAGGCACATATTCGTGCGCGCACTTAGCTTTTACTCTGAATGACACAGAAGCTTTCAGTGGGTTTTGAACAGAGGAGTGACCTGGTATCATTTACGTTTTAATCGGATGGCTCTGTTGCTCCGTTTTGAAGAGGCAAGGCTCGGAATAGATTTTCAAGCAGAACTGGCAGGATTTGCTGAGGGACTCAATGTGGGCTTCGTGACTGGAGAGACAGTCTCCTGATAGAATCAATTCCTTTCTCTCAGCTCATTGCCACCCAGGAGCGAGAACCTTCCGATGCTGGGCATCTGCGCAGGCCCTTCACACAAGGTATGAACTCGTCGTCTCACAAACACACAGAGGGACGCGCGGCTAGGAGAGAGGGAGCAACCAGCGGCACAGGGACGGACGAGCTGGCTCCCGCCTCAAAGGCCATGCTTACACATGCGTCTGTTTCTCTGGGCGTTTTACGGTGTACGCAGAAGGTTAGGGCATTTTTATCACTCCCATGCGGTAAAAAAGTGTTCTGCCTAGAGTAAAAAGCTTCATGACAACATTGTACCAAGGAATGAAAAAGAAATCACTGGGTTTAAAAACAAGGAGAAAAACAAACAGCCTGGGTTTCAAGTGTGTGGATTTGACTGAGTCTGCAGCAGTTGATAAAAAAGGAAAATCTATGACTTTTTGGCACTTGTCATTTTCATCAAAACTTTTCTCTATCAAGTTTGGGGTTATGAAATGGTTCTACTAAAGTAGTGGTTCTCAACCTTCCTAACGCCGCGACCCTTTCACACAGTTCCTCATGGTGTGGTGAGCCCCACCCCCCAACCATAAAATTATTTTCGTTGCTACTTCTTAACTGTCATTTTGCCACTGTTATGAATCGGGCAACCCTTGTGAAAGGGTTGTTCAATCACCAAAGGGGTCGCGACCCACAGGTTGAGAACCGCTGTACTAAAGGCTTATAGAGGAGGGGGTAGCACCAATCCATTGGCAAAGGGAGGCTCTGAACTGCCGAGTGGCTTACTAGCGGTAGCGCCAACTCCAAGGAGACCTCAGCAGACACACATGTTCCACGGGCACCTGCTTGGGTCAAACTTGGCTCATGTGCGTGGGAGAGGACGCCTTTCTTGAAAAGGACCCGTTTGTGGCGTCAACCACTGTATCCTGATTAAACTTTTCTTCATAGAGCAGAGTGTGTTTCCCCTCCAAAACCAAAGATAAAGTTACCCACTTGCTTGATCTTTTCCCATCCAACTGCTGCTCCACACATCATTTCACATTGCTTTCCGATAGCTCTTTTCCTTTATACTTCTGATTCGTGCCCATCGGCCTGTGTTACAAACCAAACCTCTTCTTTCCTTATGTGATGGTAAGAGCTGACATCAGATCTTTACAGGGAGCCACACAGATCACTGTGAACAGCTCAGGAAATCTTAGTAGAAGTTCTGACTAACTTTCTCTTTTTAGTAGTGCTCCCTAACTTTTTGTTCTCTGAGGCCAATTTTCATAATAAGATCAACTGGATTAAATTTAAAACAGCCAAACTCATCATTCCCTAAGACCGGAGAATTCTTTATCAGATGGACCTCCTTGCCCAGAACAACATCTCTGTAAGCTCTAAAATGTCCTCAGCACAGATGACTGAAGAAAAAGCATGGATGTTTTAGAATGTACTGGAAAAAAAATTCTAGAAAACACGAAAAGCTGGAATAACAATGAAAATAGGCTTTGGGGAGACTATAGAAGCAGTCAAAAGTCTACTATAGAAGTAGAGAAGCCAGTCAAAAGCGTTGAAGGTGGGCATGAACTGTGAAAAATCCAGACTTCTCTGTCCAAAGGCAAGCAAAGGGAGAGTAGTTTTCAATCTAACTGAGAATACGAGATAAGGGACTTGCCAGTTCAAGAAGACTGACCTTGGACATTCCATTTATTAGTTAGATAAATAGAAAAGGCTCATTAGCAGATGTTTTCCATTTAAGCTCAGCGACAGACACCTCTGAGAGGGTCACACAGTAACCATGGAGACCCCACAGCCCTTCGACAACATGAAATTCACATTCACGTTGGAAGCATTTCTCTGGCGCAAATCTCCAAGGGAAAGGCAGTAAAATGAACAAGCTGTATGCAAAGAGTTGAGCACAGCCCTGTAAAATTAGGTTGATTAAATGATCAACAAAACGTCATGTGCTTTTCCTTTCCCCCCCAGGCAGATTAGTTGCCATCTTTGGTAGTACTGTATCCTCTGTTCTGCATTAAGAATGTGGTCTTGCCTTGGGCCTCCACTCAAGTATTCCCTCAATGCAAGAATACTTGGTTCTATTAAACTGGCATTCTATGATGCTCACCTTCCCGACACAACTGCTGAAGACAAAATGGGTGAATAAGTAAATGTGGTGAAGAAAGCTGGTGGTGCCCGCCTATCAAAAGATATAGCGTCATCAAAAGATGCAGCGTCTGGGTCTTGAAAGCTTGAAGGTAAACAAGTGGCCACCTAGCTCAGAAGCAGCAAAGCCCACATGGAACAACATATCAGCCTTTGTGATCACGAGGTGTCAAAGGGATCACTGAAGACAAATGGGTGCATAAGCAAATGTGGCAAAGAAAGCTGATGGTGCCCGGCTATCAAAAAGTATAGTGTCTGG
>NW_022111324.1:403044-429094 GCF_000313985.2 Echinops telfairi | reverse complement strand
GAGCTAATGCCAGGGACTTAGGTGGAGAGCAAATGTTTTGAGAATGATGAGGGCAACAAATGTACAAATGTGCTTTACACAACTGATGTATGTATGGATTGTGATAAGAGTTGTATGAGCCCCAATAAAATGATTGAGGAAAAAAAAAGAATGCAGTCTTGCTCTTTCTTCCTAGTTCAGATTATTACCACCTCACACCTGACAGTTCCTAACTGTGGCACCCTGCTGAACATTGTCATCGTGTCCACTGTCCACAGACTCATCTTTTTCAGACATCACTTTTGTAATGCCCTGTGCGCCTTTGCTGGTCCCTACTATATTGTGTGTGGGGGTGGGCTCTGTATGAAATTTTGTTGGAGCAGAGAAAGAAATGAAGTGAAAGAGTGAGCCACGATTACCTGGGCGAAGAGGTTTCCAGGAAGGTGGGAAAACAAGATACGGGCTCTGGGGCTTGAATGAGCAGCCAGGCATGTGTGCTGGAGAGGACTGAGTGCCGGCCACGGACGGGAAAAGAAGTCAGAAAGACAGAGATTAGGTAAGCTGTAGAGGCTACATTTAGGACTACGGGCTGTATGAGGAGTCTAACTGGATTTTGAAGGAGAATAGCTGATTACAGCATGCCATCAAGCCACTTATTTTAGAATCACTGGATTTTGTTAGAGGAGTCTGGTGGTGTAGTGGTTACGGCCTGGCTGTTACCCACAAGGGTCCGCAGTTTGAAACAACAGCTCCCAAGAGAGAAAGATGAGGCTTTCTACTTCTAGAAAGACTTCCAGTCTCAGAGACCCATAGGGGCAGTTCTACTCTGCCTTTATACAGGGCTGCTATGAGTCAGAACCAAGCCGGTGGCAGTGAGATTAGTTTTTATTTTGTTAAATCAGTACTAGGCTTTATAGTATGATTTAAGAGGAAGAAAAAAATTATTTTCCCTACTGCATGTATTTACAGTAAAATTTTCTTTACATTGGGCAGAGTGTTCCATTGCTAAAACTGAATATTAGCAGTATTTCCTGAGCCATGCAAAAAATGAAGTTATACAAAAACGTTTTCTCTCAAAATTGAATGCCTTCATTGGTAAAAAATGAATATAAAACTCTGAATTAAGATAACTATATATACAATACATATTTGCACATATTTTAGGATGAGAGATGCTGATAATATATATTTTCTGATAATAAAATGATCACTTGTTTGTATGATCGATATTCTACCTCAGATTACTCCAGGATTGAACAACAGAGTCACTGACTGTGACAGGCAGCCTCTGAGATGAGACCCCCGGGATCTCTCCCTTCTGGGATTCACACATATGCTATTCTCGCCCATTTACTGTGGACAATGGAGGGAGCCTTGGTGGCATAGTAACCACGTGTGGGGCTGCGATCAGGAGAAAGAGGGGGCTTTGTACTCCCATACACAGATAAGGTCTTGGAAACTTACAGGGCAGTTTTACCCTGTCCTATAGGGTCACTATGATCGGCATCAACTCGGCAGCAGTGTTGTTGTTTTTCTTGCAGACCTAACCGTTCACTTCTAACGAGTACAATATGGCAAAAGGGAAGGACTGCTGCTTTTGAGGTTCGGTTACGAGAGACTGTGCCTCCCATCTTGGGAACTCTCGTGCGATAGCTTTTCTGGGAGAAGTCAGTTCCATGTGTGAGCTGTCCTACGCAGATGCCCTCAAAGAGTCAAGAAGAAGGCTTGCTCCAGAAAATGAAAGGACAGCCGTAGAGTCGGTGCAAATATTTGTCGATTGCCTATCTGATAAGGGAAGTGTACCTAGTATAAAGAACTCTTAGAACTAAATAATAAAAAGTCAAATAACCCAATTGAGAAAAATGGGTAAAGGTTTGGAATAGACATACAACAGTCATTAACCATGTAAAAAGATACTTCACACAGTTAGGTATTAAAAGAAATGCACATCAAAACCACACTGAGATACCACTTTGCAAACATTAAGATGATTATAGTAAAAAAGGACAGAAACACCAGGACATGGAGAATTAGAATCCTCATGCACCGCTGTTGGGAGTATCAAATGGTATGGCCACCTTAAAAAATAGTCTCACGGTTCCTCAAAACGTTCAACATAGTTACCATATGATCTGGTAGTTCTACTCCTAAGTACACATCCAAGAAAAAATATGCATGCTCACACAAAAACTTGAACATGAATGCCAAAAGCATTATATATATATAATACATATGCCATCAAAAATATATGTAAGAGCCCATAAGAACCAGAAACCCTAGTGGTGTAGTGGTCTATTGTGCCCATCAACTGATGAATGGATTTTAGAAAGTGGAACATTTACGTTATGAAATATTTGTCATTAAGAAGGAATGAAGCGCATCGACATGTTACAACATGAAGAAACTGTGAAAACATTTAACTGAAAGAAGCCGAAGGGTCACAGACTGTAAAAATTCATTTATGTGAAATATCCAGAATAGGCAAATTCATAATAATCTACTCAGAAAGCAGATGATTGTTTAACGGGAGCTGGGGGACAGGGAGGATGGAGTGACACTGCTCATGGGCATCGGATTCTAAGGTGCTGAAAATGCTCTAAAATGGATTGTAATGATGACTATCCAATTCTCCAAATATACTAAAAAACAATGAATTGTAGACATTGAAAGGGTGCTAATAAATGTCAAGAAATACTTTTCATACTGAGATAAACCTATTTTTAAAAGAAACATTACATTCTAGTTCATGATCCTAAGTGCAATTTAAACCCATGAACTTTTTGAAGTCCACTTCTTGTAGATGATTTAAACATGGGAGCCAAAACGTCTCTCATAAAGATAGAAGCCGAAAAGAATGATGACCCATTCAATGAGCCTTTCCCCTGCTGCCAAGTGAATGCCTAAACCATACTGTGTGGGAAAATGCAGTTGTTTAAAAGATAAAATAAATGAGTGGGAGGTAGAGATTGCATTCTCTGAGCCCTTGGAAACTTACCATCATCAAAAAATAAGCTTGTGATTTATTTGCCTTCTAAAATATGCAGTCAAGTTAAGGGAAAACATGAGTTGTCAGTAGCCTCTCAAATGGGAGTAACAGAATTTTAGAGCCAAGAGGGGACTTGAAAGATCACCAACCTAAACATTTTCATTTTATAGATGAGGGCAAGAAACACTGTATGACTTGTTTATGGGTCACACATCTGGTCAGGGGCTGAGCCGGGTGAGAAGGAAGGGGTTTCACTCCAAGTCTGGGTGGTTTTCCAGGACACCATGCTAATCCATTTCAGGGAGGGGGCAGTTTCTGTACCTGATAGAGGAAATGGACCTGAAGTTGAGGTTATACCTGTATCCTTTAGCACCTTACTAACTTCTGAGAACACAGTTAGGTCTCCCACTAACTGTGTTTTTGTCAAATTCTTCAGGAAAACATGTTTTCCCTTTATTTTCTAATAGTTTTAGGCCAACTTCAGGGACTTTGGTGGCACAGTGATTAGATCACTCAGGTGTGAATCGAAAAGTGGCAGTTCAAACCCCCAGCCACTCCAGGAGAAACAGATGAGGCTGTCTGCTTCGTTAAGATTTACAACCTGAGAAACCCTATGAGGCAGTACTGCTCCAGCCTGTGAGGATCACTACGAGTTGCAAATGACTACGGGGCGATGGGCCTTATCATTTTTTAAAGACCAAATTCACTGTATTTCTCCTTTGGGTTTCTGAGTCCCATCTTCATAACTAAATCGTCTTTGGTTATTCAAAATATGGTTGACCACACGTTTTTGGCCACTTACTATATATCTTGCTAGGTGGCGGGAGAGATCTTGTCTCCCACTACAGAAGTTTAAAGTACAGAATACTTTATTCCCCAGACTCTGTGTAAGGAGGGTAAGAGCAAGGGACGTAGGCACCGCCAATCAGATTCACCAGCTTCAGACTGCAAAGCCACGGCTAAGAACCCATTCTGAGCAGTGCTGTCTGGCTCCAGTGAGGGCTCTTTCAAGAATGGACTGTGGCACTGGTACTGGAGCAGACTTCAGGATCAGTGATGTCAAGGGTATCAGCTCTAGCCTCTGAGCAGCTCTGTGGCGTAAATTAGGGCTTTGGTTTTGGTTTTAAGGGGCCTCCAAATCTGGTTCTTGGGTTCTCATAAGGATTTTGTTACCCTAGGTTAAGTTTTGTTGCTGGAAATCAGGCAAACTGACCGATAAAAGCTATAAAGAAAGTAGCTGGGACAGGCTCTGCCATGCTGAGTCTCTCTTGAACAGCAACTATAGTAGTGTACAAACCACCCCTAACCAAGACCCAAACTCACTGCCGTCAAGTCCATTCTGATGCACAGTGACCCTACAGGCCAGGGGAGAAGTGCCCCCCCCTCCCAATGGGCGTCTGAGGCTGGGACTCTTCACAGGACTACAAAGAGGAGCAGCGGGGTTCAAACCTCCTAGAGCAACTCATAACCCACCCCGCCACCAAGGCTCCTAGCAGGGCTGTAATAACCGTGCCGTCTATTTGACTATTTATAAAGGTATTCCTTACTGACAAACTGCATGCCACATGAAGCTTCTGGAATAAGAGAAAAGGAAGCATCAACGGGCTAGCACACTAAGCAGAGTGCTGAAGAACAGCAAAGCCCACCACGCCCAGAGCGGAGGCCAGTTTTTTGTGTAAAACTTTCTGTCTTATTCTAAGTGCAGGTCAGGTTTCCTGGGAAAACACCCAGCCAAATCTACAGAAATTCAGACAGTAAATTCATTAGCAAAAGACAGTTGGCTCTGCCTGTTCAGGGGTATGTTTTGTTTTGCCTGTGGAACTATCTGTTGGTCTGGGACAGGCTAGTTCAGGGAAGTGGCTGGCATTTACTTACTGGAAAATGTTTAAAAACGGCTTGGTTTTTTTTTTTTGGTTTGCTTGTTTTGGGGGTGGGGGGTAGGGGTGGTGTGTGTGTGTGTGTGTGTGTGTGTGTGTGTGTGTGTAAGTGCCAAGGGAAGATAAAGAAAACTTAGAACTAAATGTCTGCTAAATTTCGATGGAGTGCATTTACCTAACTAAAAGTCAAATTTACCTAATTAAAAGCCAAAAAATTTAGATGGAGTGCATTTACCTAATTAAAAGCCAAAAAAAAAGGTATAGTTTACACCCCCCAATCAGTTTCTCCATGTTTTAATACAGGAGTGAAAAGCCTTTCAGGTTATCATGGAAGCTTCAGGGAGCTAGCTTCTAAGTAAATCTACAATGAGTTTAAATACTTCACCTCTGGTTTGGGCATCATGTCCAATTATGTGCTTAATATTAAACATTTCCAGCTAAGTGGAACATAAACATAGTAGCTGTTACTTTTAAAAATAACACAAACTGGTAATTAGTTTTACTCTTTACTTACTACCAAATTGTACTTCTAAAACCATTTAGTGTGCTACATAACCCGTGTTTTAAAAAGTGCTTTGCTATAAAACACACAAAGCGACCTTTGAAAGGTATTTTCACATGCGTGATATGCTTGATGAAGTACAGTCAGTGAAGTAGAGGAAGACCCTCAACACAACGGATCAGCCCGGTGGCTGCAGCTGGGCTCGACTATGGGGACAGTTGTGGGAATGGTGCCTGAGTGGGTGGCGTGTCCTTCTGTTGTACAAAGGGCTCTTATGAGTTAGGACCAACTCCACAGCACCTAACAACATATATATGAAATGCATTATCAGGAATTTTATTTTAAACTCCGATATACATACCAAATAAGTCTTGTAAATGCTTAATTGTATTTATTTCTACCCTCTTGCTAGCCCACATAGTTTATATGCATATACAATTTTTATGCATATCTCACTCAGAATTTTCATCATAATCCTTACTTCATTTAACCCTGATTACCGCCGTTTGAACATGGGAAAGTGGACACAACGATCGCACTGTCCATTAGGGTAGCCCTTGAGACACAACAACTGGAGGTCTAGGGCACTGCTCATTATTTTCTTCCGTGTTTACTAATGCACTATCATCCAGATCAAAGTCACACAGGAGCCGGTGACACGGTGCAGTCTGTCTTCTAGCAGGAGGCAGAAATGGCCTCTAAGACATCATGCCTGTCCTGTCCCCATGTCAAGAAGTAGGTCCTTCAGCTTTCACATATAAACGTGATTTATGTACTTAAAAAATATCCTTGGTGGTACAAACAAATTGCATTTCACATTTAACGAAAGGGCTGTGCCTGGGGAGCTGAAGAAATGGGCTCCGCTCAGTTCTGCGCGCGCGGCTGGAATGGATGCCCTGCCCCACCGCCGTTTCTCATCGGCTGTGTGAGCAGTTGTGCTAGAGTGCCTCCCATTCTACTTCCAGCTCAAGAGTCGTCACAACTACGAACACCTTGCTCCTGAGAAAGACTGGGGTCTCAGAAGGCATGAGTCACAGCTGAGTCTTCTTTGGAGACCTATACATTCCTTAGCACCGAATATTTGTAAAACAGAACTTTAATTATTTTCTACTACAAAATCAAATAAAGGGCCAGATCCTACAGTATAAAACTAAGCTATGATTGCAAATAAGCATTACTTAACATTGATAATGGGGCCCAAACATGCTTCTTAGTCAAGCAAATGCTTCCATTTATCTGAGGCGCCCTGGTGGCGTAGTGATGACGTGTTTGGCTGCTAACAGCAAAGCCAGCAATTTGAAACCACCAGCTGCTCCTTGACAGAAAGATGAGACTTTCTAGTCCTGTAAAGAGTTCCTGTCTCAGAAACCCACAGGGGCAGGTCTACCCTGTCCTGTGGCATCACTAGGAGTCAGCATTGACTGGATGGCAGTGGCGTTTGGGTCTTTAGATGTAACAAGAAAGGAGCCCTGGTAGATTTTGAATTGGGCTGCTAAGCACCAGGCCAGCATTTTGAACCCAGCGGCCACTTCACGGAAGCAAGAGAACACTGACAAATAGGGCCGTGTCTATGTGAAGTATTCTGCCCTCTGAGGCTCCATAAACATTAAACTATCCCAGACTTCTAGGCTTCCTCTTTACACACTGGCTAGCCTGCATGGTAGAGTTTCTCAGACAATCCCAATGATCCCCACCTACTGATACTCACACCCGTGTGTTAGCCCCTTCTGTAGTGGACCTGAGTTGATCTGGGGGACCAATAGCCTAAGGTAGAAGTGACAGCATGTCACTTCCCAGATTAGATTGCAAAGACCATGGTTTCCATTGTAGGAGAAATCTCAGTCACTGCATGGAGCACTTGCTCTAGGGCAAAGCACGTCACCAACAGCCCCACGGAGAGGCCGGCCTGTCACAGCTCGAAGGACAATCAGCAACCCCCTGAGTGACTGTACAAGTAGGTCCTTCAGTCCCGGTCGAGCCTTCAGGTCCAGATTGACTGCAGAGTACTGAAATCAGAACTATCCTGCTAAGTATTCCCAGATTCCCGACTCACTGAAGGTGTGTGAGAGAATACATAGTGTGTTAGACAGGGTTCTCTAGAGAGATAAGACCAGATTGCTGATAATTTTATATATATTTATAAAGATAGATATATATCACAAGAAATGAACTGTTAAAAATTATAAACAGATAGATATATAACACAAGAAACGAACAGTTAAATTATAAAGCAGTACAAATGGCTCAGTGTAACTCACTCCCATGAGAGAGTTGTGAGACACTGGCAGTCCTTCAAGTCTTGAGGGCTGCCCGGTGGTCCTCTGTAGAGAGGAGCTAGGCTATCCCAGCACAGGCAGCAAAACAGCAAGGCAGGTCACCAACCATCAGCCAGGTCACCAACCGTCAGTCCCCAGCTCAAGAGATGTCAATTTCAATCGTGTGGTCTTAAAGGGACCTCAACTTACAGTGACACAGTCCACAGGCTAGGCGTCCCACAGGTAGTGTAGCCTGTAAATTGAGGCACAGAACAAGCAAGGCAGCCGCACACTTGGTCCGATGATCAAAGAGTGAGAGACAAGAAAGGCGAGGCTCACCGAGCCATTTATCTCTCTGCCCTTCAATTAATCCCACTTGTGCTTATCGGCCAGGCTGGCACAATAAACTATCTCACATAGTGATATTTTTCCTCAAATAAAGCTAAGTTACTCAGTAATAGATAACTAATATGCATAAAAAAACAAACCCCACTACCATGGAGTCATTTCTGATGAAAGCAACCCCATAAAACAGAATAGAACTGTCCCTCTGGGTTTCAAAAACTGTAACTTTTTATGGGAGTAGAAAGCTTTGTCTTTCTCCTGTGGAGCGACTGGTGGTTTTGAACTACTGGCCTTGCAGGTAAGTATCATCTTACCTAGATGATTATAATGCCTTTCTAGCTGTTATCCTACAAAAGCCTCATTCCTTCCTTCTAATCTATCCTTTACATTAATACCAGGGGAATCTTTCAAAAGCATGATTCTATTCAGGCGTCTTTCCTGCTCAAAATCACTTGGTAGTTCCCCATTATTCATGATAGGGTTATTTGTCTTTTTATTGTTGAATTATTAGTTTTTTTAAAAAGTTACTGATAAATAGTTCACATACCATACAATTCAATGGGCTGAAGGTTTCAGAGGTATGCAACCATTACCACAATCAATTGTAGAACCTTTTCTTCACTATTCATTCCCCTTTCCCCCTCAAGCTCCCCGCTCATAACTTACTGTCTATATAAACGTACCTATCTTGGGTTTCGTAGAAAGAAAATCATATCTCCAAAAATCCAACAAAAATAACAAAATAAAACACAGAAAAAACTCACTCCAAAAGAGAGCATGGCTCTTTGCAAAAGGCGTTTAGGTGCAATCTGGGAGCTGGGAGGGCTTCCCTGCCCTGCAGACCCCGTGGCCATGGCCAACAACTTGCTTCAGTCCACCTATCTGGGCTGGGGAGACCAGACCTATGGCTTCATTGACCTCATGGACATGGCACGGCGCTTCCGGCAGCACACGGACACAGACAGACAGGAGCCCATGATCACCTGGATCCTGTGGGTATACAACCAGGGGGCCAGGTCCTGTGCCTGACCTCAGCGGACTGCCCATCCTGGGTAACCTGACCAGTGATGGCCTCTTTAACTATTACCAGCGGTCTCTGCAGGGCAGCTGCCAGCCACTGCTTACCTGGCTGCTGAGAGCCTGGCCACCTTTACAAACTTCAGGGCCAGTGAGATGGACCTCAAGCCCTGGGCCATGCTGGAGGATGGCATGCCACTGGTTCAAGAGCTGGGCATGCTCAGCTGGATTGATCAGGACCCACCCTCCACTCGGTACTCTGAGAACGTGGCCCTCAACCAGGACGTGCAGAGGCTCCTGCTGACGATGGAGCCTGAGGAGCTGTGGTCTCCAATGATGGCCATGGTGACGGCTAAAGGGCAGATGGTGCTAGAGGCGATGGAGGCTCTCCAGAACTGTGTTTGAGGCCACCGCCAAGGCCTGCTGGGGCCAGGCCCACACGCAAGGGGCTCGTGGGCTGGCTGCCGGGCCAGGGCAGGTGGAGAAGCAGCCAACCTCGTGCTCCTGGAGAGGTACCTCAGGGGAATCAGGCTCACCCAAAGCCTGTCTGCCCAAGGGCCACCTCAGGAGCAGTTCCTGCCTTCGACCTGTGGGGAGGAACCACCCGAGAGCTTCACTGAAGCCCACATACCCAGCACATAGGATACTCAGCTCCTGCCTGCTGATGGCAGACGTGTGAAGGGAGATGGATAAGCAATATATGGAACTAAGGGGGATGAGGCCACTCCCTGGCAGCCCTAAGTATGTCCTCAACCCTACCAATGGGGGAAGTGGGGCCACTTGAGGGCAGCAAGCCTTGAGAGGTGAGATATGGGGGCAGTTCACTTTGGCCAGTGCGACACTGCCCTCCTTTCTGGCTACCTAGGCCCTTCGACACTACAGGCCAAGTGGAAGCGACTCATGGAGTACTTGTTATAAAAACATCTGTAGCACCGTAAGCACTTTTGCCTCTACTGTTTCCTGCGCCAACATAATGTCCCCCCTGGGGAGCAGAACCCTGGTGCCCTCTCCTTGGCACTAGAGGCATGTGTAGAAATGACAGTAATGCCACTCTTGGATGGGGGGCAGCTCACAGTGACCACCTGTCTTGTTCATCTTTTTGTATATTAAAAGCTTATGCCTAAGCTCCTTAAAAAATAAAGAAAGCAGAATAGAAACCAGAACAAATTAAAACTGGGCTAAAAAGGAAAACAAATGATATATATATATGAAAATTTGTTTATATATTCTACATAGTTTTTTATATGAGATTCAGACTTCTTAAGATTTTCTAAACTTTGATTATGCTAGCCTGTCATTCCACTCCTAGCTTAGCTAAAATCCACTGCCATCAAGTCGATTCCGACCCATAGCAACCCTACATAGGGTTCCGAAGGCTGCAAATCTTCATGGGAGCAGATCTCATTCTTCTCCCTCAGAGTAGCTGGTGTAGACTTGAACCACAGACCTTGGGGTTAATAGTCCAATGCTTATCCAACACCACCACTGGGGCTTCTTCCCTAGCTTCCAAGTGTATTAAGCAACCACAGCAAAATGACCATGCGAGTGCTCAGGGCAGTGTGTAACACTCCACAGAAAGTTACGATACCATTCCCTAGTGTTTTCACAGTTGGTATCATTGCGTGAGAGAATGCACAGAGGAGTTGAACTTGGGCTTACAGAGCAATTCTTCTGAAAAACAGAAATCTGAGATTATATAAAATGGCTTAATTTTCCAACAAACTTCATAGTTCCTGATTTCCGGGTACAAAGATAAATCCATTCAGAGGAGTTTAATATGTGTAAGTAAAGAAACAACTTGGGGGGTGGTGTGGTGGGAATAAGAAAAAAAGAAGAAACAACTTGGATTTGAGAGGATTCGCAGGAGGCTCAAACCAACTTTGTTGGCTCAAATAGATGCTTTTCTCTTGTTTTTATTAGTTGAAAGCTGAGCCTGTCTGAGCAGAAACAGATCCATGTCACCGAGTGGAGAGGGAAAGTGAGCTCACTGAAAGCTACTGGGACTGAGAAGGTCAGTTCGGTACAATGACCCTCAGAAACTGGCTCGTTTGGGTCAAGGAAAATACTCATAGCCTAAGAAGATGCACGGTACACCGATCTCATCTAAACCTTGGGGGTCTTGTGAAGGTTCCCATAAATAGTTAAGTTCACATTTTTCATTTTAAAAATCTATTTTCAGGTTTATTTTGTACAAGAGGATTCAAAAGAAGCTAGGCTATGTGGGGGTGGACTAATGGTTTGGGGGAGGGACACACTGATACCTGGCAGCAACAAGAAAAGGAACCAACCAGAGGAAACGAGAGAGGAAAGAAACAACTAGAAGAGAACGCGTTCACGTGAATTTTAAACATGGCCACAATTTCCTGACACAAATACAACACAGAACCCTTTCTCTTGAGTAGTGTAAGATAAAGAAGCAGGTGAGCGGTGGTTACAGTAAGGGTGGTTTGTTGGGCCCCTGAGTCACTACTATAGATGGTTACCTCCTGAGTGCTGAGGAGATAGACTCCACAGGGTTCTCAGGTCACCTTTCCGAAGCAGATCACCAGGTCTCTATTCCAAGGTGCTCTGGGTGGGTTTGAACGGTCAACCTTTCAGCAAATAGTTGAACACTTAACTGTTTGTGCTATCCACCTACCTAAATATGTTCAGTGATGATTCAAGGAAAGATGATTCAAGGACCTACACAAGTACTCAAGTGGCCCACAGGAAGTGCTTTTCAGGGGAGAGAGAGGCTTTCATTGGTAGATCCCAAAGGATGGGCAGGGTAAGCAGCATGGAGAACTGAGGGCAGGGCATCCAGGCAGCCTGTAGGCATCACATTTTCTGTCTTTATCATTGACCAGCTTTCACATACATATGAAGCAACTGGAAAAGCCATGGCTTGTGTAAGGCGGACCTTGCTCATCAAAGAGATATTATTTGCTTTTTAAAAACTTTAAAGAAGTCTTTTGCAGGAAATTTGTCCAATGCACTGTTTGGTTTTCTTGTCTGCTGCTTCTAATGGATGTTGACTGTTTATCTTAGTGGAATGAATTCATTGGTAACTTCAATTTTTCTCCATTTATAATGATGCTGTTTATCCATCCAGTTGTGAAGATTCTCCTTTTTAATACAACAGATATAAAGTTAAGGAGCTCTGGTGGCATTGTGGTTACACACTGAGCCGCTAACCCCAAAGTCCAAAGTTTGAAACCACCAGCCACTCCTCGGAAAAGAGATAGGGCTTTCTACTCCTGTGAAGAGTTACAGTCTCGGAAACCCGCCAGGACAGTTCTACCCTGTCCTGATAGGGTTGCTGTGAGTCGACATCGAACTCGAGGGGAGTGAGAGATGACAGGGTTGGTACTTGGTAATTAAACACTTTTAAATAAACTGATTAACCTAGATTCCAGGTATTATGAGTAGAGCAGTTTGGTTGGATCCTGAGCCTGAATGCATCTGGATTTTATTCCACAGACAATGAACAGCCTCTGCTGGGTTCTGAGACAGGCACTGGCATAATACAAGCCGCATATAAGGATTATTCACTTTGATAACAGACGACAGAGCAAATTGTAGTAATTACCAAAACAAACAAGCAAACAAAAAAGCACAACCAAACACTACAGAATGGATAACTCATAGAGACCCTATAGGACAGGGTTGAACTGCCCGCTGTGGGTTTCTGAGACGGTAACTCTTGATGGGAGTAGAGAGCCTCCTCTTTCTCCTGAGGAACTGGCTGGTGGTTTCAAACTGCTGACCGTGTAGTCGGCAGCCCAACATGTCACCACGACGCCACCAGGGTTCCTCAGTAGTAATTAAAGTGGGAAAATATATAGAGACCAGTTAGCATACTACTGCAACAATTTGGACAGAAGGGTAACCTCAGTAACCCAAAGCATGGCCAAGGCAAAGCTAAAAACAGGGGCAATCAGCAGAAGCGGGAAGCACTGCCTCCCTCCTTCCCATATCCTTACTTTATATTCCTTGCTCCCACCCAAACTGCAAGCACTCTGTGGATTGCAAAAGCATGGGGGTGGTGAAGGAGAAGGAACCCAAGGGAGCACTGTGGGAACGAGAAATGGACCTAACCGATGAGGGAGTGGGTGTGAACTATGAGGAAAGAAAACACTGATTTACCAGTCAAGAGTTAGTTAGTGGCACTTTGTTCCACGAGTTACCCCAAACCCCTGACGGCCATCTGGACTTCCAGCGCACCCCTTCCGGTTTACGCATTTCTTTCACCTGCAGTACTGCTTACTAGGGAGTCCTGGTGCCATGGCACAGCACTCGGCTGCTGACCAAAAGTTGGACTGGTCATTCCGTTTTCGGGTTTCAAAATCATGGAATCAGCTTTTACTTCTCCCTCCTTCATAAACCATCAGGTGCCAAGTGCTATAAATTTCTCCTTTGAAGATTTCCTTTCTCGCCACTCCAAGCCTTTAACCAACCCCCTCTAAGACTGTGCAGCGCCTCCAGCTCTTCTCCATTGCAATTTACCTTATGCTTCTCCCAGCTCATTCTCTCTCCACTTTTTTCTATTTACAGACAACAGTCAGACCAATAGTCTCTTAAAAGAACCCTCACCCTATTACATGAAGGGACTTCAGTAAGTATGTGGGGAAATGGAATTTTAAAATAATGGCATTTTCCCCACAATTTCTTTCAAATCCCCTCATGTAGATAGCTTAAGGCCATTGCTGTAACTCATCAATGACTGACATCATTTGGCTGCAACCCAAGCAACAAACCCTTATTGCTCATCTCTCTCCAACATGAACCTTCTCTTTCCTACCTCCTCCCAGACGTCTCATTCCACCCCAACTTAGCACGTATAAAGTACAGTGCAAGCTGCTACTGTTAATTTGTCCATCCCATATCCTTAACTTTAAAAAAGTCTTGAAAAAAATTAGAATGCACCTAGTTAAAACACCATATTTCAGAGCATCCCGTAATGCTAGGCTTCAGCATGTGCACAGTGTATGTCAATGAGCTACTAAACACTTGCTAGAAAACATTTCCTTTCCAGGTAGCTGTTAATATGCCTTCTTCCTTTTTTCCTGTAGAGCCATTTTGTGATCATCTGGGAGAGGCCCAGAAAATCACAACAAACTGGGTGTTAACATCCTTAAGGTGTTTCACCAACACCAGCAACTGAACTGGTTTACTGTGCTGCAGGGCTGTGAATTTCCTTTATTTATTCATATATATATAAATATATATATATCCATATATATAGAGAGACCATCTAACTAGCTAGTTAGCTAAGTAAAACCTGATTTATTTAAATCAAATTTTAGTTAGATTTTCTGTTACTTGTAGTTGAATGCAACCCTTTATTTAAACAAACACTTTAACCTTTCCTTATATTTAGATTTTAAGTTTTCTGTACAGTCTAGTAGTTCAAATTTTATCTCCCAGGGTGCCAAATGTTTAGCCACTAAGATTTTATTATCCATTGTTTTCTTATATGTGATTCCAAACTTATGGCACTGGGAATTTATAACTACCCTGTACCTAACTGATTTCTATTAAAAAAAATAATTTCTATGTTTAAAAATGATGCTGTTTCTGGTTTAAAATGGATACAAATCATGTTGTTGTTGATCCAGGCTTATGTGGTATCTTAATATTTATAAGGGCACAATGAGCTTACAAATGGAATCTGAAAAATGGAGCGGAATTTCCTCCCTTAAATGACTATCTTCTCACCAGAATACTGCTAAATCCATCCCCAATGTGGGTCTTTATAAAGGTTTTCAAAATTGCAGTTGGTATGTTAGATGCCATCAAGTCAGTACTGGTCACAGCCTCCCTCCATGCAACAGACCCAAACACTGCCCAGTCCTGCCCGTCCTCACAATGGCTGTATGTTGGGACTCACTGTTTCAGCCACTGTGTCCTTCTCTATTGGGAGTCCCTTCCAACCTGAGGGGCTCATCCTCTGGCATGATCCCAGACAATTTGCTGCTGCCACTCATACGGTTTTCAGTTGTTAATTTTTCAGAAGTGGACCACCTCTTCCTTCTTGGTCTGTCTTAGACTCGAAGCTCTGCTGAAGCCTGTCCTCTATGGGCGACCCTGCTGGCGTTTGAAACACTCGTGGCATAGCTTTCTGTATCACAGCAATACGCAAGCCACCGCACTGTGAAAACAGGCACGTGGAGGGTGGTTGGTATGGTGAGTGTTTGTTCTCATCATCTTACTTGCCAGTTCTAGATAATGAATACATCTGTATGTACTTTGCGTTGCGAAGCCCTGGTGGCTGTGACAGTTGGGCTCTTTAACCTCGAGGTCAGCGGTAAGGCCTTCCAGCCACTCCAGGGGAGAGAGGGGAGGTGTCTACTCCCATGAAGCCTCAGAAGCTCTACCCAGGCTTGGAGGTGGAACTGAGTCGGTGCCAGTGGCTTTGGGGTTTATACATTTTGAGGGAGGGAAATCTGTTCTTCAGATCAACAGTGTGACTTTTCACCTTTTCTTAGCAGAAATTCTCTCAGTGTGGGCATTTTATATGTAACTGGCAAGTAAGATGATGAGAATGATCATTCACCATACTAACTACCGTCCACGTATGTTTGTCACACTGCGGTGGCTTGCATATTGCTATGATACAGAAAGCTATGCCGCTAGTATTTCAAACACCAGCAAGGTTGCCCATAGTCTTGGGAGTGCCCCCAGTGTTTATCCAACCCATAAACCTCCTTTTTATGTACCAACATTCTCTTTTTATTAAAACCACCATATTTACTTTGTTGCTTCTTGCCCTTCTGTTATGTTCTAACTAAAAATGTATTTCATGTGCTGGCAAAGGTATTTGGGCACCACTGCTAGTACATTTCTCGAGATTTTATTTACACGGAAAGTGTTTTGAGAGAGAATATAATTACAGTTGAACCCTGTAGTCATTTGTTCACCTACTTGGCCCTTTAATAATTATAGGCTGAGATCTGAGTACCAGCTCTGTGAATTTTTATTACCCAAGTATCACAGTAATTTAAATAATATGGCCTACAAAGGGAAGGGGTCTAGCCAAAGCAAATCAATGTACGTGCTGGTCAAATAATTGCCTCTGCTAATGGCTGTGTTCCTTCCCTGATGAAAGATGTCGGCACAGTAGCTACCATAAAAAACAAACCCTTTCTTACACTCTATATTGTTGAACTATATATCAAGGGTGATGGAAAGGAAGTGAACAATTTTACCACAGCGTCAGTAGAAATAATTAAAGCACGAAATGTTGACTTATAGTACAAGTAGAACTTCCAGAATTCTTTTTAAAAAACAGCAATCAATTTTCATTCATTATCCATTGCTCTGCCAATCACATAATCATTTACAAGAGCCTTTTCAAACACACCTAGTATTTCCTTTCACGTCAGTAATCTTCTGTGTGCAGCCCTCCTCAGTCAAAGACAGACTTTTCTCACAGCACTAGCATGTTTTCACTCTTATGAGGAAAATCAAATTATAAAGGGAGGGCAAAATGAAGAATAAATTACCAAATAAAGATTAAAAACAACACGAACAACACAGAAGGATGTGATTGGTACCTTTTCAATGGTGTAAATTTCACACACATGTCCTACCTAGACTGTTCATTCTTAAACTTTTTTGTACCCACAGCTCAAAACCACCAAGGAGAGTCATTACAACATCGTAGTTTAAGACCAGGCATTTACAACTTTACTATAATTGGTGATTCAAGTTCTTCCCAAACATTCCCATCCAGTATACCGCATAAACCAACAATTCAATGTGATCTGACTCCCTGTCTTTTGCCATCTCTCCAAAACTCTACAGGCCCAAGTAGGTCAGAAAAGTTTATCAAATCCACAGCTTGTTTTTCTTTCCTGGCTTTACGCAGCTTTCGTACTCAGAAGTTATACAAATATATTTTATTCCACTTTCTCAAACCCGTCAGGATTAAAACTCTGATACTGGGAATGTCTTTGCAATGTCAATGAACAGGTGTCTAAACTTTTCGTGCCTATTTTACTCTTCAGATTTTTAATTAAAGATTCACTTTATGACTTGTTAGGTACAAATACCTAAAAAACCAAAGAAATATAGTACTGGGTCTTCCTATCTGTCAATTTTTGCAGAACAATTGTTGAAAAGGAGTGTGGAGAGCAAATGTTTTGAGAATTATAAGGGCAATGAATGTACAAGTGTGATTTACACAATTGATGTAAGTGTGGATTGTGATGAGTTATATGAGTCCCAATAAAATGATTAAAAGGAAAAAAAAAGAAAAAGAGGTTGGTAAGGTCAATGCATTCTTCATTATGAGCATGCAATCCCAATGCAGTAGAAAGGCAACCTATAGTATACATGTTAATTATTTTACATTTAAAATGATTAGATTAAACCGCTTGTTAATTGGTTCCAAGCACAGAAAAAAAATTTTAAATAAGAAAACATTTCAGGAATATGACTAAATATTTCAAATTAAAAGTAACACCTCATAAATAAGAAATCCTCTAAGCAATGTTCCTTTGAAGGTATTTCCCTAAATAATATTTTCAAAGGAACATATACATCAGAAGAAAAAAATCTTTTCATATGACCACAAAGTAATGAATTACCAAATAACATTTACCTTATTTATCCTTTCACTCAACATTTACTTAACAAATTCAAAGTACTGCAGTACACCCTCTTTATATGATTCTCAATGAATGTGAGTAAGGATATGGTGTTTCAGTATAAAATCTATCTTAAATTCTGGAGTCTCAAATAGTTTTTAATAGTCACTTATCTGTCTTTAATATTAAGAGAATAATAAACGGTGAACCAGAGTATATTTTATGCAATATATTTAAATCCTGGCTATGTAGTAGTTGTGTAAACGGCACAAATTATTGTCTGTATTCTTGATGTGTTCATCTGTAGAATGAAGATAAAGCATTCTGATAATATTAGTATGGATAAAGTGCCTTATCTTACAACGTTTCCCAAGAAACATACGGATCTGGGTGCTGGGGATGCACAGTAGGAAATAGCAAACATGGCCAACAGGATTCCTGGGCTCACAGCGGAGAAAAGCTGTCAGAGCTGACTGAAAAGGAGAAAGATCTCAGAGGAAAGCTAGATAAGCCATGGGATCAGAAAAGCCTACAAAATAATTTACATGCAATGGTCAAAATATACATGGCAGAAACTGACTATAAAGGGATCTGAGGAAACTTTTTTTTTTTAAATCGATTTATTGGGGCTCATAAAATTCATCACAATACATAGAGCAATTGTGTAGAGCACATCTATACATTTGTTGCCCTCATCATTCCCAAAATTCGCTTGCCTCTTGGGTTGCCGGAATCAGCTCATTTTCCTTTTTCCCCCTCTCCCCCTCCCTTCCTCTGGCCCCCTCCCCCAGAAACTTTTAAAACCAATGAACACATTTTATTTATCATGATTGAGGTAGTGGTTTCACAACATTTGCCAATACTCATTAAACTGTACACATAAAATAGGCGAATTTAATTGTTATGTAAATTACATCTCAAATTTGATTTTTTAAAAAATGTGTAAGTCTTTAATACACACACACACACACACACACACACACACACACAAGGGCATACAAACAGGCTGAGGAGCTGATCTTGATTAAAGGAGCCTAAATGAAGGCAATATTTAATCTTTGGATCTTAAAGAGTTTTAAAAGGTTATCAAGAACATTTGGAGAGCAAATGTGAAAATTTGAATATGGGCTATAAATTTAACTATCTTGAATCAATGTTAAACTTTTAAAGTTTTAAAATCATTCTGGTATGGTTATGTAGAAGATTGTCTTTTTCCTAGAGATGCATGCTCAAGAATTTAGGGGCGAAGTGTCAAGACGTCTGCAGCATACTTTCAAAGGTTTAGAAGAAAGTACACGTGAGTACATATGGACATATCTATGAGACCCACAAATAAAGAGAAAACATGTGGAAAATGTTACTTGGTGAAATCTAGGTAGAGGGTCACTAAATGGTCATTATACTCATCTTTCAACTTTTCTGCAGATTAAAATTTTTTTAAAATAAAAATTTGCAGGTTGAAAAATGGAGGGGGGCGAGGGACAGAGGAGCCAGCCATGTGATGTAGTATTATGTTGTCAGGTAAGATAAGAATGGAGGCATGACTCTCGGCTTTGTGAAGATATTGGTCAATGATGAATGACCCTTTTACAAGAGCATTTCAGTGGAATGAAGAAGACAAAGGCTTCACTAAAGTGGAGAGAGGAGAGGGTGAGAGAAAAACAAGTAGAGGTGGTGATCACAAGAAACCCTTTCAGGAGTTTTGTATAGACTAGCAGGGACATTGGATATGGCGCCAAAAAGTTCCTCCACCTCCAACCCCCAAAACCAAAGATGTTAAGACATTTTGTATGTGGAAGGGAGTGAACCAGTAGAGAAGAAATTGATCAAGTGGGAGGGAAGAATATAATTTCTGAAACAAAGTTTCTAAAACTGGAAAAGGGTCTGGGATTAAGGAAGGATGGACCTTGGGTGATGGCAATGACAGTGAGAGTAACATAGACGGTAACCCCTCCAAAGCATTTTTACTCATTTGATTCATACACCAACTCTAAAACCAAAGCCAAATTCACTGCCATTCAGTTGACCCTATAGGGCAGGGTAAAGCTGCCCCTTTGAGTTTCCGAGACTGTAACTCTTTACAGGAATAGGGCGCCCCATCTTTCTCCCACGGAACTGGTAGTTCCGGATTGCTGGCCTTGCAGTGAGCAGCCCAAACGAGTAACCACCATGCCACCAGAGCACCTTTACCAACTCTAAAAGGAGAACACTATTATACATATCTGCCTTTACAAACGGGAAAGCTGAATTATGGAAAAATTAATTAACTTTTCCAATTACACATATTTAATAAGTAGCAGATCCAGGATTAGAACTCAGTGGAAGAGACATTTTTCTAGAGCAATAAGAAGAAAGGCAGAGTTTATGAGTGTAGATACAGCTGGGCTGGTGAAGTTGGTAGTGGAAAGATGAGGTAGCTTCTTCTATGATTACATCTATTTTCCCAATGTAGCATTTGGTGAGTTCATCAGTTAAGGAGGTGAGAAGAGATTTGGAGCCATGAGAAAAGAAGGTGAGAGATCCTTGTTTCAGAGAGAGAGAAAGTGAGTTTACTAGTATTGATTGCCTTTTTAAAATTAATGGTCATAAATTTTAAGTGAATCTACTTGTCCTGGCTGAATAATATTGTCTAGCTATTTTAGCTGTTTGAGAGTAGACCTAATACAAGAAGACAGTTTGGTGTAACTACTAGGAGTTTTGCCAGACAAATGGGACCAAAGAAGAAAAGTACTAGGCAGAAAATGAGATTTGTTAGACGGTGATAGTGGTGACAGTGGTTCATGAAATTTAGGTTAGGTAAGGAGAAATAAGGGGGCTTCAAAAAGTTATGTGGAAAATGGAATTAAAAGATCATTAAACATTTCCACATACCTTTTGAAGCCCACTTGTGTGTGGCCACTAAAGATGTAATAGATGCTAGAAAGTAACAATCTCAAAGGACTGGAGATTTGGGAGGTCAGAAAACAGTTGGAGGGCATGTCAGAGCATGAAGCTGGGAAGAAAATCAGGCTTTAATTTGTGCGTGAGGAAAAAGGAAGACCGAAGAACCATCAATACATATCTGAATTAGGGTGCTGGCAAAGAATGCTGATAATACTGTGCAATGCCAAAAGAACAAACAAATCTGTTTTGGAAGAAGTAAAGCCAGAATACTCCTTAGAAGCAAGGATGGTGAAACTTCATCTCACATACTTTGGACATGTTATCCGGAAAGAGCAGTCCCTGGAGAAGGCAATCATGTTTGGTAAAGTAGAAGGGCAGTGAAATAAAAGGAGGCTCTTAGAAGAGATGGATGGACACAGCGGCTGCAACAATGGGCTCAAACACAAGAACAACTGTGAGGGCGGCGCAGGACCGGGCAGTGTTTTGTTCAGTTGTGCATAGGGTCGCTACGCGTCGGCACTGACTCGGTGGTACCTAACAACAAGTTGGGAAGTATCCTCAGAGCAAGAGGTGAAGGAACTATTCAGAGACAAGGCTAGGAACGTAGCCCAGTATTAGATACGTGGTAAAAACTCAATATTTTTTAACTTGAATTTTAAACAGGAAAAGGGTAATTATCCTCTAATTGTTACATTTTCCAAATCTATGATGGGCTCATCTTAAAAAATAAATCCTTAGGCCAAGATACGCCAAGTGAAACAACATTGTATTGCTTTTGGCTTAACATAAATGGGTAGTTACTGTTACAAAATAAAATCAGGCAGTCTCATGCTAAGAACTCAATATTAGAAAGAAATCAAATGAATTTTGCCTTGATGGAACTTAGAAAATAGTCCTATTGGGAATGACCTAGCCAGGAGTTAAACGTACTCCAGCTTAAGCAGAGGAACCTAGGTACTTAGAGAATGGGAATAAAAGGTATCTCCTAAACAAATTCTTGAAAGATAATACATTGTCTTTCTTGAGGGAGTAGTGTGACTAGTCCAAGAGTGGCTTCCTTTACCAAATGAAGATTATTTTCTTTACAACATTTTATTTTTTCCTTAAATTTATTCTGAATTGTCTTCACAAGACTAAGGAAGTGTCTTAATTCTCTTATATTTTAACAAGAGAATATCCATATTGTAAGTCTATAAAGATGCCTTCTAAGAATTCTCAATAAACTAACAACATGCTGTTGTTGTTAGGTACTGTCGAGTCAGTTCCAACTCATAGTGACCCACGCATAACAGAACAAAACACTGCCAGGCCCCGTGCCATCCTCCATTGCAGCCCGTGCCAATCAATCTCATCAAGGGTTTTCCTCTTTTTAGCTGACCCTCTACTTTACCGAGCATGATGTTCTTTGCCACGGACTGGTCTCTCCTGATAACATGTTCAAAGAACATGAGAAGAAGTCTTGCCATTCCTGCTTCTAAGGACAATTTTGACAATCTCTTCTAAGACAGATGTCTTTGTTCTTTTGGCAGTTCGATATCCTTCACAAGCACTATAACTCAAATGCATCGTTTCATCTTCTTCAGTCCTCCTTATTTACTGTCCAACTTTCACCTGCATGTGAAGTGATGTGCAGACGGTACACGCTTGCTTGTGGAAAATGAGGAGGACTTAAAGCACCTGCTGATAAAGATCAAGGATTGCAGCCTACACTATGGATTACAACTCAATGCAAAGAAATCTTCACAAATGGACCACGAGGTAACATCATAATAAATGGAAAAGGTTGAAGTTGTCAAGGACTTCATCTTGCTTGGATTCACAGCAATGCTCATGAAAGCAGCACCAAGAGATCACAGGATGTAGTGCACTGGGTAAATCTGCTGCACGAGACTTAGACTTCTTTAAGTGTTGAGGAGAGAGGTTGTCACTTTGAGGACTAAGGAGTAACTGACCCAAGTCATGATATTTTCCATTGCCTCCTATGAACGCTATTTGTAATTCTACAGCCATCTCTGGTCTTAAAATGTACAATGGCATTTGATACTTACCCCACAAGACTAAATCTGCTTAAGTGTTGGACTACTAACTGCAGATGGGTGGTTCAAACCCATCAGCCACTCTATGGAAGAAGGTAATTTGCTCCCTCTCAGAAACCCCATGGAGTAATTCTCCTCTGATAGGGAGGGCCTTTCTGTGATGGAGTTGACTAAATGGCAGTGGCTGTTCACACGAAACCTTATTGGAATTTATCTAGGATCCCAGTATTTTGTTTCATTGTACTTTATAGCTATATTTAGTAATTTAATATGATCATCTATTCATCTATCAGAATGTAAAATGAATCATGGTTCATTAGTATAAAGAGCTTTCCATTTTCATACATGTGATTCTATTCTTACCACTAGACAAAACATTTACCAGATAAAAGGACTTAAGAAGGATGGCTAACACTCCTATTTTCAGCAAAGCTCAGTATCATGTGTTAAAGAAAGCAATACGTCAACCACATACATTGTGCTCAGTTGGCATCAAAGAGTCAGATTATTTCTCTTTTCCATGAGAACCCAGCTAAAAGAAGTCTTTCCTTCACTGAATTTCCTTAGCACTTTGTATATTTCTCCTGGGACTTCCGCTTTGGATTATAGTGATTTCTATTTTATTTTTCTTGTGGTAAGCAGGTACACTATGCCGTAAGATCTTTGGACAGCCTCAAAGTACTATGCTATTACTTATTAATGCACTGTCAGAACACAACAGGACTTCCGTGACTCTACCCAGGAAGGTCCCAAATAACACAGTCAGGTAAACAAAAGAGAATAGCATTTTCCCCCTTCCTTTTAAAAATATGGTAATTTTTAAAACAGAATGATAGAATTTTAAACTAATGCATGGGTGTATATAGCCCAGGTGATTTGGTTAATCCGTAGACTCTTGGCTAAAAAAAGAAGCACATATCATTCATAAATCAAAATTTCAACTTACCATTTATGTTTATTGCTGGCAATACAATAGACATCTTTGGTCTTGTGGTTTTATTATGAGTGGTAGCTGGTAACAGCAAGTGATCCTAAAATGGACAAAGAACATTCTGTTAGCTATTAGTCCTATAAAAGGCCAAATTCGAGGTCTCCAGGAAACTCACATTTTGTTGGGATCATGAAAAGCAAAAGTTTTTATTTGAACTTGGCTTGAAGATATTTAGCTAAAAAGCATCATAGATTCATTAAATACAATATTATTACAAGATTACTGTGCAATCATCTTGGAATATTTCTTGGTTGGGATAATATCTACTTCATTAATCGTTCAACAAACCTGCTAGATGGAAGACTCAGCAGAAAGTAGCATTTGGTGTCACTGGGAATAACAACATTTTAATGCAATTTAGTGCAACAAAATCAACAGGGTTACACAATTCAACTATTAGCAAAGCTAGCAGGGAAATCTAGAATGTGAAAACCAAACACATTTATGTACATGAGTAGAACAGTATAGAAAACATTTCCAGTGACTTCTCCTTGTCTGATTCAAGGCAACATCTCCAAGAGAAGGTGCTTATTTTAACAAAAGAGAAGAAGGGTGGGGAAATTGTTCTGCTAGAGTTCCTGTATTGCAGTACACACGAGTTGGGTTTTTTGAGGGGAGAAGGGCATAAGAGGGTATGTGAAGGGGGAGCCGTGCATTGTTAGACACAAAGCTTACACATTACTGAGATATTTTGTATGGTATATCATACTCAAGACTTAACTCCTATAATTAAAATATTGCTTTAAGGTTACCAAAAATTGATTGCAAAAACCAACCAAACAAATCTTGCAAGCCCCAAATTAAGGCCATTGTAAAAACAAACAGACTTGAATTCCGTTGGTTCTGGGTTAAGTCAGGCTCAGATGTAAATCTGAGCTTCCTGCTGAGGTCAAGATGCCATACTAAATGACATGTTTTAAAACCTAGTTTTCAGCATATAAGGTCTCCTCTTTTATATCTTCATTAAATGTCAGGCAAAGCAGTTCCTTTTGCAACCAAGCCCAAGCCACCCCCACTGCCATCAAGTCTCAGAAGTCAGTTCCTTTCATTTAAAAGCCATTTGCTGAACACAGCACCCTCCCTTGTATTCAGCACAATGTTGCAGAAGACACTTCCTTTTAAAGAATAAAAATCCAGAGTTTTTTTTACTTATTGGAGAAATAATGTCCTTTATGGCAGAAATAAGCCATCTGCCTCCGATACCTGCTCTCCTCTAACATGAGACTAGACACGTCGCTGAGCACAAAGCCCACCAGAATAAAGGCTATGTTCCCTAGCTTCCTTTGCAACCAGGTGAGGCCGTACACAAGAGTAAGTTCTGGTCAGTGAGCTATATGGGGAAGTGGTGCGTGCAGCTTCTTTAAGGTGGCAGTGTTGGAAGGCACCCCTCCTCTTCCTGCTACCTAGAATACAGATATGTCTGCTGGAGCTGGAACGGCCATCTCAGACCATGATATGGAAGCTTTACATCGAGGATTATGGCATCACCAGCCACGAGGAGCTAGGAGCTTCCATAAGATCCCTAGAACTTCTACATGAGACACAATTCTAATTTGTCTACAGCACGAACATTTAGAATATTCTGTCACTTATAACTAAAGCTAATTACAAGTTTTGGCATAAGTAATCCAAACAGTACCACACTTAGTCAATGGTTAAATTAACCAAGGATGGCTTGACTATTTTTTAGCAGCATGAAACAATGCAGGTTTCTAAGCCTCCTGATCCTCCTTTTCCTCTCCCGTTTTCCTTCAGTACATATTAATGACCTGGTAGAGGAAAATCAATCCCCGAAAGGTAGAGGAACACTGTGATGACTCAGATAAAATTTCTTTCCTTCCAATTAAGTCAGTTAAAATAATCCAACTCCAACAAACATTTAAAAATAAAAATGGAAAAAACTGAAGAAGGATGTGCCCATAAAGAAACACATATTTGGCACTGTCATTCAAAACAAAATCACTCATTTCTCAACCTCTTTGATTGGACTGCAGGAAAGCCTAGATAGACCTCAGAGGCTATGGGATATTTTCAGGGGTGAAACTATGTGGATAAATAGTATAATCAACACTCTGTTATTCTTATTCCCAGAAGAAGTTAGGAACACACTGGGGGGAAACACAGAAACATTTCTCTGTGAGAATAAAGCAACAGTTTCTCAATGTTGTGCAAGACTGTGCATGAGAAAATATGTGATTTTCATACAGCTCTCACAGTACTGTTTTCCAGGCCACTTAGTTACTGGAAGAAAAGAAAAGAAAAATCCAACAAGATATCAGTATACAGCATAGCACCCAAAGTTAACTATTTCTTCCCTTTGTAAGAAAGTGGAAGTGTTAAAGCTGACTTATCAAAAGAAAGGGACCACATTTTGTTTGGCAGGTTCAGGCATGCTTCACAATAAAATTAAGGTCATAATGAATGCTGTCAACTGTAAGTCCTACAAACCTGTGAACAATAGCACTTGCTTATCTGATCTCTATTTTATTTTTTATTTTTATTTTTTTAATTTATTTTTTTAACATTTTATTAGGGGCTCATACAACTGTTATCCCAATCCATACACACATCAATTGTGTAAAGCGCATTTGTACATCGTTTCTCAAAAC